>NC_079221.1:10439129-10739129 GCF_029633865.1 Lampris incognitus | reverse complement strand
TAAAAGTGTAAGAAGTGATTAACAGCTAATGACGCGAGGCTTTCAAAAACAAGTTATGCTGCGTGGTTCACTGATGTACATCCCATTCTAACACCGCCTCAGATGAAAGGCACACTGGAAACCAGTGACGAGTCACTCTGAGCTCTGGCAGCATAATTGAAACTTTTTTCCACTATTTCAAAGAGGAGCTGCACACATCATTACCAACCTGAGTGGCGAGGGTAATGCTGGGTTGACTCGGCAGGAGGTTGGCTTGGCTTTGAGGTAGTTGAGTTAGAAGACTCGGGGCTTGCAAGAGGCCTACATAGTGAAAAGTAGTCAGGAAGAGAATAACAAAAGAAAGAAGACAAGAGTAATGGTTAAGATGTCTTGTGGACTACGTGAAAGCAGATGAAAGTAGATAATTTAGCAGAAGCTTTGGAGAGTTGTGAAATAGCAGTGCAGTGATAGGTGTTGGTAAGAAACAACGAACCCTGCAGGGGGCAGTACATACTCTGCTGGCCCTGTGGTGTCTGTGAGATGATGAACTGAGCAGGTTGCAGTGGTGTGGCAATGGGGTGGCCGGGCTGCACCAGAACAAATTGGGGCAGACTCAAATTCTGCTGCTGAAACTGTTGCAGCTGCTGCAGAAGAAGCAAGAAAATTGAGAATATAGCATGTCTAAGTCATTAGAACCAGTATATCAAAAGAATATTTCACTAGTATATCAGTGTTATATCACTAGAATATATCACAAGAATATATCACTGGTATGTAGGAATATATCAGTATTATGTTACTACAATATTTCTAGAATATATCACCACTATTTCATTAGACACATGAAACGGAGGTAAGTTCTGAAGAGGAACTATGTATATCAGGACATTTACAAGTAAAATTTGAGCCTTTTTAAAGACACTATCCTAAAGATTTACATGCAAACAAACAAGGCTTTCTGATCATTTCACTTTCACTGGTGCTTTTAAGAGGATAGCTATTCCACTAATAGCCAAATTTTGAATGGACTCATCATTGCACGTTTTAATGGTTTCTGTTCTGTCTGGAAACGGATGATCTGCTGTGGCGACCCCTAACAGGAGAACAACCTCATAAAGGATTACTAGTACAACATCAGTAAGTAAAAGTCAAGTTCAACCATGTGTTTTTTGGTTTAACGGTGGGACAGTGCTGACACGAAAGTGCTGGTGACTTTGTTTCATTTTCAAATTGACCTCTGGGATTTGGACACTCTGACACCAGTGCGTTGCAACTATCAGACCTTGTTAATGAAAGCTGAAAACACATTTTTGCAGGGAGCAGAGGAGAAATCCAAAGCTCTCTTCGCTTTCATGGGTTAATGCACTTTAACAATGCACTAACATGCTGTGGCGCAAAGCAGGCCTTCTCCATGCCTCAGTAACTGCAGGCAGAATATCAGATACACTGAATGACAGGTGTGATGACTAAAAAGACACTGCATTTGACAGGCTGAGATTTGTAGCCCTGAAAAACTTGTAGTTCTGTCAACAGTTAGTTAGTATACCATTTACACATCTGAGATCCAACGTAGCCAACATACAAAACATTAGAGGAACGCAATCAGTAGAGAGCAGACCTCCGCCAGGCGGACGTAGCTCCCCTTCTCCGGTGTTCAAACTTAGAGACAAACTACCCCTTTTTTCACCGACCGGAAGAAGAGTAGGGTACATGCACGAAGGGACAGAAAAAACAGTGTTTTTCCTGCCATTAAAAGACTTTTGCACAGCGTCCAAGTCAATTGAACGGGAAATGTGGAAAAAAGTTTTTAATATGCAGTGCCCAAGCTAAAAACGCTACCTAATAAAAACGTTTTGCCTGTCAGTTTGTGGATGTGCAGGCTGCTAGGCGGACCCTCGCATGAAAGTCACCAAGTCTAATATGAATTGACGGATCAGGCTATCATAATTTCCAAGCCCTTATTAAATGACTTCAAATGTGTTTAACCGCTGTGGTTTTCATGATGTAGAATGAATGAAGGCGAACGGCTGCTCTGCTGATTGACTTTCATTCATAAAACAACGGTAAGAAAATCAATGAAGGTTGAATCAGTTCATGCGGACGCAACGTTTATTGACAGATACTCAACTAGGTGACATCTTCAGTGTAAACTGACTGCACATCCTTGATAGGGAGGAACGCTGGTTTGAACGGGGAGTCGAAGTCCATCTATGTGAAGAGGGAACGACCATCCCTGAACCGGCGGGGCTAAGAGTACATCTGTTGCCATCTTACAATGCTGTGATAGCAACCATTCCTCAATCCTCTGTGAATAGTGCACATGGCCTTTGCAACTCTAGTTAATGGTCTCACCCATATTTGCATATGAAACTGGTCGTTGGTTTCGGTCGTTATACATCTGTTGCCATCTTACAATGCTGTGATGGCGAACATTCCCTAGTCCTCTGTAAACAGTACACATGGCCTTTGAAGCTCCAGTTAATGGTCACACCCATATTTGCATATGAAACTGGTCGTTAGTTTTGATTGTTATGCAACTGTATTGTTTAAAAGGGGTGGGGACACTTGCAGTCAGTTTAGACTGAAGATGTCACTCAGTTGAGTGATGAAACGAATCTGTCAATAAATGTATCCAGATGAACTGAATCAACCTTCTTTGATGACCTCTTCGGTCTAAAGTGACTGCAGGTATCCCCACCCTTATAAACAATACAGTTGTTGAAACCAATGACCAGCTTCATATCCAAATACGGGGGTGACCATTAACTAGAGTTTCAATGGCCATGTGTACCATTCGCAGAGGATTTGGGAATGTTTGCAATCACAGCATTGTAAGATAGCGACAGATGTACTCTAGGCAGTTCAGAGATGGTTGTTTGCTCTTAACATAGATGGCCTCTTTGACTCCCCATTCAAACCAGTGTTCCTCCCTGTCAAGGATGTGCACATCCTCATTCTTAAAAAGAGTGGCCACTGGCCTGTAGTTGGGTGTAGACTGCCAAGTCCTGGCCTGACGCGTTAGCTCTCCTGCGTTGTGCCATCCTCTTGGCCAGCGTCTGTTTAGTTTCCACAATGTACAAGTCACGGCAATCCTCCTGGCACTTAACAGTGTACACTATATTGCTTGGTTTGTGCCCGGGGATCCGATCCTTGGGGTGGACCAACTTCTGGCGCAGCGCGTTTTGGGGTTTGAAAGCAACCGAGAAACATTCTCAAACTCTCTGTGAATGGTACACATGGCCACTGAAACGTTAATTAATGGACACGCCCATATTTGCATATAAAACTGGTCGTTGATTTTGGTTGTTAGGCACTGTCTGTGAATGTTCTCATTCATCCAGGTCATGGTTATCCAAAGGAGTTGAATCAAGTGCAACTGGACTTGATTCAATGTTAGGCACTGTGTTGTTTATAAGGGTGGGGATACCTGCAGTCAGTTTAGACTGAAGGGGTCACTTAGATGAGTATCCAGTGAACTGATTCAACCTTCTTTGATTTTATTACCTGGATTATTGAGCACGCATAAAGACACGTGGTAAGAAAACATAGCTCAGCCATGGGAAATGTTTTACTGCAGCTACTGATATGACTGACAGCTGTGACTGATTAATCCTACTCTTGAAACTGTACTTGTACAGCAGAGTTTTATCATTGGAGACCATGGCACTTCCGCATGGTGGCGAGGTGAATAAGGCGAATTATTTTTTGGTTTATCCAAGTGTTTCTCCAGTTCTCCTGTGCTGAGATCAGCAGGGAATAATGTGCTGGCTAGTGAAATACGACCGCCTTCTTGTTTACTTTCAAGACTCATACCTGAATACATAGTTTTGGTCTTGACACTACCACTGCCCGATCTGACTCAACCGTAGATGTGAGTCACGCATGCGCACATTTGACTCAGAGCAGACAGCAATGGAAAGCAGTGTTGGTCGAGCGAGCTACAGAGTGAATGAAGAGTGCAAGCAGCGATAGCAAGAACAAGCATTTTTTGAAGGTTTTTAATCACCGCAACCACGAAAGGTTCCTCAACATACACTCATAACTGTGCAGAAATTTTTTTTAGGCTGACAGGTGCAACAGTGGAGGGTAAACGAGGACGTGGCATATAGACAACTGAGAGGAATGGACAGGACACTCTATGGCTGATATTTTCAATGCCATAAGAGACGGGCAGATCGGGCAACATCATCAGGCAGGCAGCGCGATCAGCTAACGCCCACAAGGACGACGCTGGATGAGTGAGTGAGTGGTGCAACAGTTTGTAAGATTATTCGCGGACAGACATATACACATGCACACATGTGCAACCAAATGCATAATTCCCTCCAGGCTACCGCCTGGCGGAGATAATAAAAATGTCCGCCAGCTTTATGTCACATGTTAGTGCATTTTTAAGATATAGTGGTCCATGAAATAGAGTTGTTTTTGTTTTTTTTTAAAGAGAAGAGAACCTTGGATTTGTCTTTTCTCTTCCACTATAGACTCAGACTTCCAATCAGCAGCTTTCCAAAAGAAGAGGTTTGGCAGTGTTCCTCCTATGATTGGCGTGACATTTTTTGCAACTTGAAATAAAAATGAACACAACTTAGTCACAAAGACCTACAGCATCAACTCCCATATTTTTGTAATGTGTGTGTGTGTGTGGTGTTAGTTAGTGTAGATAGCGGGACCGAAACCTAAAGCACTTATGATCCTAATTCTTTTTGGAGGTGGTAGGTATTGTCTCAGAGAGTAAGGGAAAAAATCCCAGAAAATTAAAATTATGCATAATTATGCATAAATACGCAAAAAATGAATTTTTCTAAAAATGGCTAAAAACCACTTTTCTCGGCATTTCAGATGATTCTGAGCATCTTTGATTTTTTCACCTATATAAACTTTTTTTTTCTGGGACTTAGAAATGTTTTGACATTATGCAAAATGTGCATTTTTGCAAAAATGCACTTATGATCCTAATTTTTTTTGGAGGTGGTAGGTATTGTTCCAGAGAGGACCAGAAAAATAGCAGAAAATTAAAATAATTATACATAATTATGCAAAATATGCATTTTCTAAAAATGGCTAAAAACCACTTTTCTCGGCATTTCAGATGATTCTGAGCATTTGAGGAGAGGGAGTTGGAGTGGGGGGGGTTTAGGGGCAGGGGGAAGGCAGTTAGTTGGCAGGATGAAGAGGAGGGAGATTTAGATGGGTGGATAACCAAACCGCTACCTTGTAGCGGGGTTCTTCTAGTATTCCTATATTCTTACTGGGCTGGTTTTTCTCTGGAAAAACATTAGCACTGTAAAATTGCAAAACTTTGACAATCACTATAACTGGCCAAGTAAGATGCTGTATTCACAACTAAGGTCTTGAGTTAATTTAAGAAATTTTAAATTAGAGAGTGTGAGAGAGAGAGAGAGAGAGAGTGATAGAAGTCCAAAGTGAGTGAGTATGTGTGTGTCTCTTACAGGGGCGATCTGAATGGGCTGTGACAGGGGCAACTGGGTTATTGGGGTGGCTGCAGAGGCGGAGATGCTGGCCCCTGTGGTGCTGTTCTGCTGGCTGGCTGAATGCTGCACGGCTGCCAGGAGCTGGGCCTGGGCCTGCTGGATCAACAGCTGCTGCTGTGCTGGCGTCAGTGTCAACTAAAGAAGGGTAGGGAGAGAGGTCAGGAGACAGGAGGTGTAAGAGGCAGCAAGGCATGAGAAAGAGGCTAAAACTTGCTGGCATATTTCATTGTCGTTTTTAGAGGTGGACACAGACTGCGAGTCCAGGAGACAGGTGAATGGAGAACAGACTGGTGACCAAGCCAGGCTCAAGTGCACATGAACATGTCGATGTCATTTACAAAACTCAAGTCCACATGCATGACACGTGTTCACTCCCGTGTGGCACAAGAAGACGGATATTCAGACTTCTCTTGAAAAACATGGGCTCAACTGTAAATGGCCGTAGATGGAAGAGCACAGACATGGAATCCAGGCAATGTTCATGAGGTTGGCCTAACTATGAGTGCACCAAGCTGCGGCTATGTCCAAAATGCTTCTTCCACCTCTGCTATGAAAGAATTTGGACATAGCCTCACCACCATTGGGAGAGATAGGCAAATATTTACGAGAAAACAACCCCAGCCACTGAATCTGGGCCAGAATTCATTTTACAGACAGGATTTTAACCCAGAATTATTGGTGTTGAGATCTGATCCCAGATGAGTGGCTGGGGCCCAGTTCTAGCTGATTTCAAGCAGGCAACATGCCACTTACTCCAGCTATCTGTCCCCCGGCCAACATTAGCTGGGTTTGAGGCAGCACACTCTGCTGGACGGAGGTCGGAAGAGCACTCGAGTCTTCCGACTTTGACTAGTGAGGACAAAGCAAAGAGGGGAACTTGAAGACAAGCATACCAGAGACTTGACTAATCCATTCAGGATAAGCGAGGCTTTTAACTGCACCAAGCTGTGTACTTAATTGTGTCTCATAGTCTTTTTTTTACATGAAAAAGTTTTTATCAAAGTTAATAAAAATAATGGGATGGAACATTCAATTAACAGTACCACTGTAAACAGAAAAAGCATACAGGCCTAGAAATGCAAAAAAACAGAATATATATGTGACACCTGAACCGGATTCTCAGAATGGAGCTTTCATCTCTGACTGGGGAGAGAATTTGAATTAAAAAGCGAGTGAGAAAGTGGGTGTTTAAAATGTACTGCAGCCTTCAGAGACAGGGGAAGTAGAGGGAGGGGGAAGTTGAGATACTAATTAAAATAACTGTTATGCAGTGCATGTAAATTCTGCATAGATTTGCATATTCTCTGCCATCTGTTTCCGAGCAACCGCAGAGCAGCTAATTAGCATACAGGGTTGATTAATCTGCCTTGTTGCCTGGCGACGCCAGGAGAGCCTGGCTCATTTAAATAAACTCTTTTTTGCTTGTGCACATCAGCATGCCTCTATTCAAACTTCGTACCTCATCTGTATTGTAATAAGAGTCGAACGACACTCAACACCTGAAATGACTAACGGCCAACATAACAGAAATACTATGACAGAAAAAAAGCCTTTCAAGGTAGGCTGTGTAACTCCTGTTTAGCCACTCTTCTGGTCACGGTTAAGAACATGCTCAAGACACAAAGAAACAGGAAAGCAACATTCCGTGTGCAACAAACTTGAGTTTTCTGTACTGTTGTGTGAGTATTTGCACGAGTTACCTGTTGGAGGAGGGCTTGTGCATGTGCACTAGTGATTGCACTTGTGGTTGGCACCGTCAGCCTCTGGCAGTCCAGTCCATTTGTTTGGACTCCTAGGAGACAGAAAAAAAAAAAAACAGTAAGCTCATGAAAGATGCTGCCAGAGAAACCCAAAGACACACACCGTTTAGATCTGAGATCCTGGGGACTTTTCCCTCGCTTACAGACTAAGTTTAAGTTTTTAATGTGTCCAGTGCAACCAATTTCATATGGTGACAGAGGAGTTGGCTAGGATCTCGTGCAGTGTGACTCTCAGCAGGGGGAATGCACTTTTAGGCAGAAAATATATGAAAGACTACATGGTACATAATGCAGTCATCACACCAATTATAAAGACCACTTAGAATTTTAACGTGCAAGATTTGAAAACACTGAAAGTAAGTATTAAATAGGTACCGAGATCACACTTCAGTGTATGGCTGCATAAATATGATTACGTACATGTTGGTGAATTTGATTTGTGCATCGTAATGATTAAATATTAACATGGGCCTTTATGAATATTCACTTCATACATCAATAATAACCTTATACGTCATTACACAATACAGATGATCTCTAATGCAAATCTGTGCATATAATCTACAGTGCTCGCTCTCAAATTTAATGATTCACATCAGAGAATGGCTCAAATGCCAAGACATCACAAAACAGTGCGATAGTCATTAGGCACAAATAAGGGAGCCAATGGCTGTACGGGATTCAAGATCTCAAACGGCAAAAGGACCGCACACATGAGGGCTGGATTGCTGCCATCTCTTTATTTTCAAAATGACTAAATGAAAGGGGAGTCAACAGTGTGCACAGCTTCTTAAGGCAGTGCTGTAACCTTACTGCAAGCTATGAATTTGAAACCTGTTGAATCAACCTATAAGACCCTGGCTACAAATTCTGATCCAGAAAAAGGGGCAGAGGATGAGGATGAGTGGCCACAGGTCACTCACCTGTTTTTCCGTTGCCAGTCTCCATTGCACATTTAGTAGTTTCTGACTGATTACTCATTTTGGAATCTGGAAGGGGCAAAAGATGAAGTCAGTAAAAAACCCTTACCCAGTGACAGTACAAGAACAGTGCTTCATCAAATCCTTGCACTTACCCGTTCATCACCAGGCTAAAATATATTACCATCACTGTGTTTCACAACACAGTGTTCCAGTTACAAGCACAAATGCCAGATGCCGAAGATGCACAACACGGCCAAGCAGAATCCAAAATCAACACTCACCGGTTGCTTCACAGTCAACGACAACAGAGCAATGAACGAGGTCCGTCTTATGGGAAGACCATGCTAAATAAATGTTGCTGTATGAATACAATTAACTCTTTATTCATACGTGATGTTTAAACAGAGGATGTATTCAAGTAGCTGAATACAGGATAAACTCCAGCTAAACTACAACCAGAACCTACAACTCACCCATTCCGGCTCCACCTGTGTTCTCCAGCATGGTGGCAAAAGCTATCAAAGGAAAAGTGTCGGTGCCGGACAAACCCACAGACAATGGGTCCGGCCCTCCGTCCCTCCTCCCACTCCTGCCTCTGTTCACTCTCCGCTGGTCAGACAGCCAAGTCAGAGACAACTAGAGCTACACTGTGGTACTGTCCGACACACGCTCCACTGAACAACACTGGGAAATGCACACTGGGAAAGCAAACAGGGTTCGGGGCAAACAGCTCTCCTTGCCTCGCTCTTACTCTTCTCTTTTTCCTCACCCTCTAACAGTCCCCACTTTGCTCTCTCTCTCTCTCTCTCTCCCTCTTGTGCCAAGATTGTCACGACTTCTGAAAAAAGTTCTCTCTCTTCCTCTCTTGCTGGAATGAAACAAATGACAAGTGCAGCTGGCAGCCTCCTCCAGCACCCCCCCTACACACACACATACACTATAATGAAGCATAATCAGTATTCAGCTGATTAAAGCTGTATGCAAATCGGGCCCAGTCTCGTTAGCGATGCAAGGCTTTGAAGTCCTGCGAGCGACGCATTTCACACCGGGCTCTGAAAGCTTTCTGCATAATTTAAACCCCTATAAATATTTATCAGCTCATTAGCATATTAATTGGATGGCTTTTGGAGGACGATAAAAAAAAAAACAGGGGAATAAGGAGGACACAGAGGGGGGAAAAGTGCTCAAACCAGAACCCGGCACAGCAGAGAGATGGGAGGCACAAGACCAATTATTGCATGAGAGCGCGGCAAAAAGTAATTAGCTAAAAGCAGGTAAAGTATTGAGGATATCCCAGAATGCATTGCAAGGCCTGTCGGCAGCGGTCCGGGTGTGTTCGCAAAGGAAGGATGGCGCTAATAGAAGGTCTGAGACTGTTCATCCAGAGTACTTCCAGGATGTCATGGAAACAAGGCCTAACTATTAATGGGGGTGGGGGTGAGAAGTTAGTGTGGGGGCTTCACTCAATCGGAAATAAATAACTCCACTTTTAATCCACCAAGAGCCTGTCATTACTGCTGAACCCCCATGGCTAAGGCATTCCACTGTGAGCCACAACAGAGAGTGGGCGGTGGGTTATTGCTGGCTATGTTTATGAAGTGTTTGGAGATTAGCATATTTAGATTAACTTTAAATTCCATTAGTATTTCATTTCCCAGCCTCTTAAAATTCATTTCAAAACATGCTCTGACAGTTAATGTCACGCGGAAACAAGCCTGCAATCGTGGCCTGCAGATGTCCAATAAATGCAGATTAGAATGGCTGGACTGGAGTGTTTTTCTACACACAGGTCTGCAGAAATAAGCAGGCTTACTGTCTTTCCACCAAAAACAAAACGAAATACAGAAATGTTAAGAAACATAAACACACCTGGGGAAAAACTTGAGGAATTCCTAGACTAAGCGGAGGCCAGATAAATGGCATCTGCAGCGTAGTTGACCAAAGCAAACAATGGCAAGAGGACACAGAGGGGTTGACACTGCACACACGCAAAACCAACATTGCCAGAGATTTGTTAATGTTAACAGTGGTGTGTTGTAAGATAATCAACCAAAGACCAATGAGATTAGAATAACACTATGCCACTCAACACCCCCCTCTTCTATCAAATGACCTGCCCCTCAAACCAGCAAATTTGTCAGCGTACCTCAGAGGTTGAACTCTAGCCTACTGCTGACCAGGATGACCAATGTGGTGAAATCAGATCAGACATAAATACAACATTAGCAAAGATTGCCCCGAGGCAAATGTGGAAAGTGCCATCCCTAAAGAAAAGCCTTTAAAGAACTTAAGGAAGCGAGCCATCTTTCTGAGCTTTGAAAAAATAAAATAAATAAATCACAGAATATGAAGTCTATTCTTTCAAGCAACATGAAAACAAAAGGAAGGCCATATCAGAGCACGGCAGTATCAGCAAAGTGTGTCAACAAACTGAGTAGTTTGCAAAACTTCACTGAGGAACAATGCATTATACAACTGTCTTGTGTGGAGAATCTTAAAGAGGTAGCTCATTAGAGCGGTAACATGGATGGGCTGGTTGAATACAGCAAGAGCTTGTAATGTGGGGAGAGAGATTCAACATGAGAGACGGTGCAAAAATTAATTAACACCACAATCCGCTCAACTGGCCATATCCCCCGACTTAAAACCGGGGACATGGGTTTTCCCCCTGATGTCAGCCCCCGATTTGGCTATCTAGACAACTTTTCCAAATCTGGATCAGTCTAAGCAGGTCTGAGCACTAAGGAGATTTTGGGAGGGTCTTGATGAAGGGTCGGAAAGGATTATCTTTCAGAGCGATGGAGCGGACCTAAAAATCTCCAACAACCTGGTTCGGATGCATAATCATCTGCGATGCCCATTTAATTTCAAGCATGTCCGGTAGTTAGCCCGGGCAATAACTCAGATCCGTTTAAGCGCAGGCGGCACCTAAAAAGGTCCAGGCAGAATTAGAGAATGGAAACCCTTGTCACATTATCAAATGACCGCATTTTTTGTTATAACAGGAAAGTTTCCGTTAAGACCAGGCCATTTAATGTGAAATGGGCCTTCAGTTCCACCACCTGTTTTGGATATCAAAGATTTTCCAGTATGCTTCCAGCTTTGACAGCATTCCCCGTAACCCCGAAAAACACTTATTTATTCATGTAGGCATACGTTCAGCAGATTAAAATTTCAGCGGCATCAAATTGTCACTGGCTAAAAAGTCACTGATCTCATACAAATCCCGCTTCTTGTAATGATGAGATGTGTATTAACTACTTCTGTGTAGATATCCAAATTATGTGTAACTATACGACGCAGTCCTGCTATGGACACAAATTTCTTAGAATTCAGTCGATAAAGTATTATTGTGCCGTACATGAACATTCTGCATCCACATGGTAGAGCCACTGTACTAGCATATTTTTGCAAAACAATTTTGAGGACAACTCATTGGATTGTTAATGATGCTGACCCTGAAACATTTCATCTGACACAAGCTCTTGTTCTTAGTGTTCATGGCATTTGTGACAATTGTGGCTTTGAGGCAGACTTTACCCCGCTGGCATTGTAATGGGGCATTCTTACTTTGCACTACCTCCCAAATGGTCTCTCAACTCCACCTCAGTCCACCATAAACAAGTGGTTTAACTTTCTGAGCATCAACCAGCCACATTAGTTATGATTCCCTTTCCCCGCTCTTGACAGAGTTTGTCTGACTGGTGCCTTGATGTAGGCCTACTCAATAATTTGAGATGCCATGTTGTGAATCTATTACGGGGAGTGATGCATTATTCATGACAACTGTGTTTACATTAATGAATATTCATGGTGGAACTCCAAGGATGGAATGAGGGTGGAACTGTAAAACTGATTAAATGAGGAAAGTAGCCTGAGTGTGAAGATGACAGAATTGTTTCTCTCCTGTTCTGTAAGAAGCCTTGGTCAATAAATCAATCATTTTTTTAAGAGGCCATTTTCACACAGTGTATGCGATTGCCCATAATATCCCTAGGAACAAACAAGTAGTAGGCTGTCCATACAGCCACATTAACCAGATCATCAACAACAATGCCATTGCACAACTTATATACTTTAGACAAGTACCTCATGCATTAATGCAACAAACTCCTGAAATGGAAATTCTTCTGTCTTGGTTTGCCTCATAAATAAAGAGAGCAATTTTCAGCCCGTGGGGCCGACGCATTTGACCTGTATGAAACATAATCAATGACCGTTTAAAACCCAATTTCATTGAGGAAAAAAAAAGAAGAAAGTAGATCTTGTGTTTTGAAACTGAATCTATTTAACAAACAAATAATTAAGGTGAAGAATTTCCAATTTCACTGTTTGCCACACTAATATTTTGAGACAACTATCTGATTCCAATACCAGCAACAATAGACAATCCTATTATTAATTATTATTATTATTATTATTCTCCTGTAAATTAAGACTTGGGGGGGGCTACATCCCAATTAACATCCGGGAACAAATTAGCCACTTTCAAATATTTAAAACATGCCGTCTCACAGGTTGATTCATCCTGCCTATTTTCGCCACCAATGCTGTCCCTTTGCACTAATTTACAGCATACTTCAGCGTCAGTAATGACAGGAGTTTAATGAGTGGAAAACCCTCTCTCTGCACCACTGCAAAGACAACAATGGCAGCAAACAAAGCCCAACTTAGGGAGATTCCCCCCTTTGACTCAAACGTGTAAAACATCTACATAAAAAAAAAACGGTTGGGTCGGCAAGCCCCGTCTTGCCCAATCATTCAACAATGTGAGTGTGAATGCCCTGCCTGTTGTTTTCTGGCCCTCCGGAAGCGGGCCTCCCCACCCCTCCTAGCCCCCCCCGGGGAGGGGGGCAATGAACAGGTATTACCGCTGGGCTGTCCAGCATTTTGTCTCTCAGCCAACAAAAAAAATCCGACACCTTCAGTTATGAATATTTCGAAAAAATATTCAAAATTATTTGATCAGTGTGAAGTGCAACGCCCCCATCAAGATTAATTATTCTTGTCCATGAGCTCACCCCCCCCAAAAACAAATCTCACAACTCCTATTATCAGAGCCAAGTGGGAGCCCACGTAAAACTTCTTTCTCCAAACTGGGAATGTCTTAATTGAAAAGAAAAGCGAAGGTTAGGACACACACACACACCAAAAACAAAGACAAAGGGAAACATCATGAAAGTCACGCTGACGCCACATATAGCTGACGGGGGGGGGGGGGGGTACAACAAAAGTCACCTAACGCCAGCAAGCCACGGACCACCGCCACTCAAACCCGGCGGGGGGTAACGAGTCCGGCACGCAAGATAAACCCGAGTTTCATACATCCGTTATAACGCGAGGCTGGAATCTGCAAAAACCCCCCCCCCAAGTCGTTACTCAACTTTTTACACCAACATTTAATTACTCATTAATGAGAAGCCCAACTCCACACACACACACACAAAAATTAATAATAAAAACAGCTGAGATAAGGAAATACCAACGGACCGAATCAAAACTTTATTTTTCAAAGCACATGCGGAATATTCAAAGGCGTGCACAGGAGGAAAACAAACAAAAAGGCGCACGGATTAAAAAGAAGGCAACGATGATGATATAAACATGCTGAACTCCGCATTCTGGTTCTGGGGGGGGAGGCCCGCATGAATAACACAACAGGGCTGCACCGAGCAGCACAAAAGGGCTGAAGAGAAGGGGGGGAGAGAGGGAGGGAGAGGGGAGAGAAAACGCAGGGCTATAAAAAAATCCAGCTAAATCCCACGGCAATAAATACACTCTCGCTTTATCTCACAGCCAGATTAGCTACTCCTCTCTTCTTCTTCTTCGTCTTCGTCTTCTTCTTCGTCTTCTTTCGCTCCCCCCCGAGTCGGAGGGGGGAAAGAAAGCGGCGCGGCCGTCGGCGCCGCTCGCCGTAAATGAATATGCAAACCTGCCTTAAACGCGATCCCTGCCGCTGTGCGCATCAACGCACAAAGCCGACCTGCCCCGGGCTTTAGCAGCCCGGCTAACGCTAGCTTCCCCCCGGACCGCTCCGATCCAACCCCCCCCCCCGAACCGGGCTCCGCCGAGGCGCGTTCAGTGCGCGATATAAGCGCCCGAGTCACGTCGGCGATTACTAATAAAATATGCTAAACTGTATTTGTCGGCGGAGGTATGAATATGTAGCGGCGTGCGGAGGTCGAACCACACAAAGGGAGGCATGTTTTTCCTCGTAATTCGCCGTCGCACTGCAATAGCCCGTTTCCTCCTCTGTGTCAAATTACAGCTGGCTCGCGAGCGGACTAAAATAAACCCGGGCGCCGGCTCCTGTCGTCCGACGACCCAAATCTCGCTCTTTGTGCCGAGCGTTTTGGGGTTTGTGAGTAACGGAGTTTGAATATAAGTATGAATATGTAAAATGCCGTAATGATTACCTGGTCCTGAACTCTCATCTTGACTCGCTGCTCCTCCGTCCGCCATTTTGAATATTTAAACCAAAAATCCCAGCCCTGTGCTCGCACACACACACACACACACACACACACACACACACACACACACACACACACACACACACACACACACACAGAGACACACGCGCACGCACGCACACACACGCCCACACGCGTACGCACACGTGCACGGTCCGCAGACGAGGGTGAAGTTTGGGTTTAAATTGTATGGTAATTTAACATGTTAATACGCTGTGGGTTATACTCCACCTAAAGTCACGTTTTTTGCATTAAACCAGGGGCTACGGTGCCAGTGGGGGTAAGAATAACACCACAGAATCTCTTCCGTCAGTGTAATTTCATAACTTTAGGCTGCTGCGCCACATAATTTGACAGTTTTTTACATCTTGGTTTACGTTGCGGCCCGTGTGTGTTTCAGGAGCAACCCACCATGCAAATTCCTTGTTTGATCAAACTTTATTGGCATAATGAAATAGATTCATTTTCTCCCCTGACCACGAAAATGTACTAGGCCCATTTGACAATTTCACCATTTAAATACCCTATGATATGCAAAGAATTATCTCATTTTTTCCTCCCTTGCGTTTGATGTAGACGTCGATAATTGATCTGTGGATAATTTAAGCCGACTTTGGTGTTGCCCATACTGATGCAAGATACAGCGATGAACCAAAACATTGTGACCACTCACAAGTACACCGAATAACGCTGATCATCTCCAAACAAGGGCCCATGTCAAGGTCTGGGTAGATTAGATGGTAAGTGAACAGTCAGTAAGTGAACAATCAGTTCTCGTAGTCAATGTGTTGGAAGCAGGAGAAATGGACAAGTAGTAAAGACATGAGCGAATTTAACAAGGGCCAAATTGTTATGGCCAGACAACTGGGTCAGAGCAACCTGAAATGGTCAGCAGTGGTGAGTACCTCCCGACAGTGGTCCGAGGAGGGACAAACCACAAACCGAGGACAGGGTGTTGGGCGCCCAAGGCTCATCGATGGGCGAAGGCAACAAACCCGTCTGGTCTGAAACAACAGAAGGTCTACTGTGACACAAGTCACAGAAAACTTGAATGACGGTTACAGGAGGAAATGTGTCACAACACAGTGCATTGCACCCTGATGCGTATGGGCATCTGACCCCTGCCCATGGTGACCCCTGTAACACTGTTGAGAGCGCCAACAATGGTCACGCGAGTGTCAGAACTGGACCTTGGAGCAGTGGAAGAAGGTCGCCTGGTCCGATGAGTCCCGTTTTAATCTTAGGTCACGTGGATGGCCGTGTACGTGTGTGCCGTTTACCTGGGAAAGTGATGGCACCAAGATGCATTGTGGGAAGACGACAAGCTGGTGAAGCGTGGAGGGCGTGTGGTGCTCTGGGCAATATTCTGCTGGGAAACCCAGGGTCCGGCCATTCATGTGGACGTCAATTTGATACGTGTCACCTACATAAACATTGTTGTAGACCAGGTACATCCCTTCATGGCAATGGTATTCCCTGATAGCAGTGGCCTCTTTCAGCAGGCTCACACTGCACATATTGTTTGGGAATGGTTTGAGGAACATATAGTGTTAGAGGTGTTGCCCTGGTCTCCAAATTATCCAGATCTCAATCCTATTGAGCGTCTGTGGGATGTTCTGGACCGACAGCTTGGATCCACGGCAGCTCCCCCTCACAATTTACAGGCCTTGAAGGATCTTCTGGTAATGTTTTGGTGTCAGATACCACAGGACACCTTCAGGGGTCTTGTGGAGTCCATGATTCGGAGGGTCAGCACTGTTCTGGTGGCACACAGAACCAACAGCATATTGGGCAGGTGGTCATAATGTTTTGGCTCTTCAGTGCACATGTGCACGGTCAATAATAGCAATTATCCAATTATATCTGCGTAGAAACATTATTGAGGCTGTACTTTTGACCAGTGCCTAAACGGGTGTGTGGGTAAGTTAACGACGTTATGAAATGAGTTTTTACACAAAAAGTGGTTTAAATTGTTTTTATTTGGGCTGTAAGGGAATTGGGGACAGTATTACAACAACAAAACTAGTAGCAATGTTTAGTAAAATATTGCTATTCTGTTGTATCTATTGGTCTCACGATCATGACACATCCTCCATTTCAAACCACAGATATTAGCAAATAACCTGATAATATCTACTGTATTGACAGCCCAGTTCATTACACAAGTGATCGATTTCCATTGCTGAACACTTTTAGATGATCCGTAGTTTAAGCCTGTAATAGGATGAACACCATGCATGCATGCATGTCCTTAGCATGTGTTATTCCACCGTGTCTGGACTCAAGCCCCAACCTGCACTATGAAACGGTAATCAAGGACATCATCAGTATTTTAACACCAAATTATTTGTTGGACGTTTCAGGAAATCTCATCTCCCTCTCCAGTTTCAGAGGAACTTAAAATACAGGTTGATCAAGGGTCACTGAAATGATGCAATCACGTTTATGGAGTTTTCATGTAGGCGAGACAGTTTAAATTGGTAAACAAACCGAGGGGCAGCGTCACTCTCGCGATGCTGCGCGTTGTGCTACAACTTCTGTCCAACACTGCGACCTGCTGGCCAAGTTGAGCACGACAACAGATAGTGGCGAATTGACATCAGCTACTGTAGACGTTAGGTTAAAATCAGTTACACACACACGCACATACACACATACACACCATGTCCCCCTATAATTGTGGGGACCCCTCATTGACTAAAGAAGAAAGCCACTTTATTTTGTCATTGTACAGTTGTTCAGTTACAATGAATGTGTCTTCTGCATTTAAGCCCTCCTCTATTGTACAGGAGCAGTGGGCAGCCGCAGCACCCGGGGACCAACTCCAGTTCTTCTTTCCATTGCCTTGCTCAGGGGCACAGACAGGAGTATCAACCCTAACGTGCATGTCTTTTTGATGGTGGGAGGAAACCGGAGCACCCGGAGGAAACCCACGCAGACACGGGGAGAACATGCAAACGCCACACAGAAAGGACCTGGGACGGCTTTGGGGTTCGAACCCAGGACCTTCTTGCTGTGAGTTAACAGTGCTAACCGCTGGGCCACGGTGCTGCCCCCCAACTACATCCACTCCCTAGCCCTTAATCCTAGCCTTAACCATCACAACTCCTTAACCCTAACCTTAACCTAATCCCAATTCTAACCTTAACCCTAAAACCAAGTCCTAACCCTAAAATAGACCCCTTATCTCATGGGGACCCAGAAAATGTCCCCACGTGGTAGGTGGTTTAGGGTTTTTCTAACATACTGGGGATCAATTATCCCCATTAGGATAGAAAAACCTGGCACACACACACAGTCAGACTGTCAGTGGTTTTGGTAAGAGAATCACTAAATCGTCTTTGTTGCATTATTTTATTTTCTTCAATACGTTTCATTTCATCTATTCTTACCTACTCCCAAGGTCCACAAAACTTTGGGAGTTGATATAGATCTGTCTGTCTGTCTGTCTGTCATGTAGCTCTATCTGTCTCCATTTATCCCTACGAGGTGAGCTTAATCAAAGAAATAATGACTGAGTCTCTGATTGGCTTGTGTGGCGACATGTGACCCACCCGTGGTAATTTATAACCTGGAAGAGATGGTTCAGCTACACCTGCCAGCCCTCCGTGAAGGTTAAGGCGGTCTCCCTCTCTGCGCCTGCTAACTTCTCCCGTCCCTTTCTGAAGGTTCGCCCTCATCATCTCTCATCAGCAATGAAAGAAGAGGGGATTATTTCAACAAAGCTGTTTTTCACACTTACAGGTAGGTTTGTGCTCAAGATCTTTCTCGGTTCTCAAAAACTGCCACCACACCTTTTTTTTCCCCCCTTTCTATCCCTCCAAGTTAATCATTGATTCATTATTGTACCTGCTGCCACTTTCCCGGAAGAGGGCTAGGCGTTTACCTAATGCGGACGTGCTGGTGGAAATATCCATTTGGCTTTCTTGTCAGGGATTACATTGTGTGTCAGTGGTAAGAGTACAGTAAGAGTCCGCCAGAAAAGGAAATGTCCCCTTTTTGCAACCCACCGACACGGCATACAGCTGGAGTTACAGCATTCAAAACTACAGATAACCTGCTGAGATCGGGCCACAGTTGCTTCACCATAACTCTGTGTGTGTCTTTGTGTTGTTTTCAGCTCTGTCCTGCTGCAGAGGCTTGCAGGTCTCTGTTCCACAGCAGGAATATGAGGTTGCAAGAGGACAGGACGTCACCTTGACATGTTCGTTTGTCCCGGCCAGCCCCGACTTCAGTAACCTGGTCCTCACATGGGAGGCTCTGACTGTCAACGAGGACCCAGTGGTCAGACATTTACCTCTTAAAATGACTACAGAGTAATGGGAGTTTAAGGGATGTGGGTAGGGAGAGTACAAAACACACGGCTTAAGGTGTCGGAAGGCGACGTCTTAGGAGAATGACTCACACAAAGTCAGGCGATGATTAACATCTCCTGTGTTGGGTTTTTGACAAAACTTGTAAATGCCCAGGTAAAGCTCTTACCAGCTCACATTCAGGCCAAAATGTCCATAGATACACAGTTGAAATGCGTTCATAGCAGCGGTATAATGGTGTCACACTGTGTGATATGCAGCAGTGCTACACACACACACACACACGCACACACACACGCACACTTGTCTAATACAGCACAAATATGCTGGTCTTATGCTTTCCTTCAGTTTATAACACCTGAATATAGTGATTATTACTTTTCAGCTAGTTTCGGCATTGGAATATCAAAGGTCATCCTCGCATGCAGGAAGTAATAAACCGGGTGGGGTCATGTCCTTATTTGGAAGAGCGCTATTTTCATAGCATATCCAGTCTAATGACAACTAAAAGAGTAGGTTGCGTGGCTTCATTCGATGTGTAATAGCTGTATTTTTGTCAGTAGCTGTGTTTTGAATGTGCTGATTGACACTGGGACTCAGGTACTGGTTTCTCCAAGAGGAAGATCTAGGCTACAGACGCATGCCGAGTGTGCAGATAACCGACGGTAACCATGTTCCCGCAGCAAACGCCCTACCAGCACCATCTTATTATAGCAGCACCAGATTTGCAATTCGGCAACAGGTTTCACATCACTGCTGCAAAGTCAAGGGAGGGGCCTTTTGTTGTTGTTGTTGTTGTTGTTGTTGTTGTTGTCATGCTTCATAGCGTAGCAACAAATCATGCATGTGTTTACAAGCTTTGGTGCAAAAGCATATCGCAAAAGACCTACGTTCACAAATGGGGCAAAGTAAAGTTGCTATACTTATATATGCGTGCCGTAAAGTGGTCCTTATAGTTCTTTGGGGGGGGGGGTTCCCCCATTTTCCTCCCCAATTGTACTTGGCCTATTTTCCGAGCCGTCCCGGTCGCTGCTCCACCCCCTCTGCCGATCCGGGGAGGGCTGCAGACTACCACATGCCTCCTCCCATACACGTGGAGTCGCCAGCTGCTTCTTTTCCCCTGACAGTGAGGAGTTTCCCCAGGGGGGACGTAGCGCCCCGGCCGACCAGAGGAGGCGCTAGTGCAGCGACCAGGACACATACCCACATCCGGCTCCCCACCCGCAGACACGACCACCAATCGTGTCTGTAGGGACGCCCGACCAAGCCGGAGGTAACACGGGGATTCGAACCGTTGCCTACCAACACAGGGGTCATGTTGGTAGGCAGCGGAATAGACCACCACCCTTCCCGGGGGCCCATTCCTGGGATGGTTTAGGTAATAACATGACACTGATTAAGCTGCTGAATAAAAAGGGGCGTCTTTGCAACGTGTTTTGTTTGTCCATGTCTTTGTAGAGACTCGTGGCCACCTACTTCCTCAACAGTCCGGCAGACATTGCTCCTCAATATGAAGGCAAGGCATCTTTGACTGTGGACGTCAACAGGGGAGAGAGCAGCCTGGTCCTGAGACAGGTCACGCAGCAGGACAGCCGTAGTTATGAGTGCAGGGTCTTGATCCCCAACGACAACGAGGGAACCACGTTCGCAGTCACCTCCCTTTTGGTCCTGGGTGAGAGTTAAACACTTTTTTCCCAACTCCTCCAGTGGGATTTAGTGTCTGTGAAACTCCATTTAATGACGCACCCTTAACTCTCTGTCGCAGTGGAGATGGCAGATCAGCACACCGACACAGTGTTTGTTGCAAATTCTTTATAAAACTAACAGTCGACGCCGATGCAGATGAGAATTAACTGAACTTGTTCTGCTCCAGTGGCCCCCTCCACGCCCGTCTGCCAGATCCAGGGCACAGCAGAGTATTGGCATGACATTACACTTACCTGTGTGTCTGAGGAGGGATCTCCAACACCTACCTACAAATGGACGCCGTACAGTTTCCAGGGCATCCGCAGACCACTTCCACCCCGGGCCACTGAAAGTAGGAACCACTTGTATGTGTTGTCAGTCTGAGCCAGGCTTGTGTGCAGGCCGCCTCACAAGTTCAGTTTCCTCCCTCAGACGGTGTGTGTTGTAGACTGCCGTCAAGGGGGGAAATGCATTTTATTACTCTATCGTAAGTTTTAAGCCTAACTGTGTTCTTGTTATAGAGGGCGGAGCTCTGTCGCTCGTCAATATTTCAATGGAGACGTCTGGATACTACATCTGCACGTCAACCAATCGAATTGGCTCAGCCAGTTACAACTTAACCTTATCCGTCATGCCCCGTGAGTGTTAGACATGTTTGTCTTTACTAAGGGGGGGGGGCATATGTTGTTCCTGTATGAGCTGTATGGGAACTGGAGTATGGAAATTATAATCATCATCATCATCATCATCATCATCATCATCATCTCTTTGCCCTCCACCATCTAACCTGGACTTGGATGTTGTTCCTCTCTCCCTAGCCAACATGAACATGGGGTCCACTGCAGGCATCATCGGGGGGGTTTTAGCAGGTATCCTCGTCCTGGCGGTTGTTATCTACTGCTGCTGCCGGAAGAGAGCCAACAAAGCCAAACATGCTCGAGAGTACGTATATGTGTGTTTCTCTGTGAGGCGAAGGTGTGGATGACGTCGACACCGCTGGTGGATAACAGATGTGTGTGGCTGTAGTCACATTCATTTGTCCAGTCTCAACAGCCCTTGTTACATAGTTTCTCTCTTTTCTTTCTTTCCTGTCTGTTAATGGAGCTTTTCGCACACCCGAGAGGGCAAATAGCTGCGTAGCGGTGGAGGAGACCGTGGCTCGATAACAATGGAGCCAAAAAGCTCCCACACGCTATCTTCTTCACTTGGGAACACAAAAACGATTAAACATCTTAACGTGATGCTTGCTTGATCTGCACATATCGAGGCCAACACATTGATTGGCGGGCCTCCAGGTGGCGTAGCGCTCTATTCCGTTGCCTACCAACACGGGGATCGCCGGATCGAATCCCCACGTTATGTCCGGCTTGGTCGGGCGTCCCTACAGACACAATTGGCCGTGTCTGCGGGTGGGAAGCCAGATGTGGGTATGTGTCCTGGTCGCTGCACTAGCGCCTCCTCTGGTCGAGGGGGGAATAGCGTGATTCTCCCACGCGCTACGTCCCCCTGGAGAAAGTCCTCACTGTCAGGTGAAAGAAGCGGCTGGAGACCCCACATGTATCGGGGAGGGGGAGGTATGTGGTAGTCTGCAGCCCTCCCCGGATCGGCAGAGGGGGTGGAGCAGCGACCCCCCCCCCAAAAAAACCACTGTTTAGTAAGAATTAATTGTACAAGTGAAGAAGACTGTCTGTGTGAACTTAGTCATTTTGAAAAACATGAACATTTAATAATCTTGACTTTTTGTTGTTGTTGTTGTTGCAAATCTCTGCCGTGCCTTGATAAGATGACAGTGTAAAGGAACGTGTGTTGAAGACGTCAGTTTAAATCCTTGTCTTGTGAACAGGTCCTGTGGGCGTTTTTGACCCCTGTCCGTCTTTTCAGGTCCCCGGAAACAGTCGAGTATCATGACAAAGCCCCAGGTGAGGCTGAAAACCAGTACTGGGATGACAAGTCAAAGGTCCAGTCTCTGCCTGCTGTTGAACTGCAGAACCTGAGCCAAGAGAAAGATGCCCCTCAACAAAGCAAATACAGAGAAAACGGGGACGGGCCTGCTGGATATGAGGATGGCCAACATGGTTATGATATCCGTAAAGAGAGGCATGAGGGCCAGGGCAGTGACGTTGACCAACGGCGTGGGAGTCGCGATCGCCTTGACGACAGTGGTCGCTACGGTGGGAGTCGCGACCGTCTTGACGACCGTGGTCGCTACGGTGGGAGCCGCGATCACCTTGACAACAGTGGTCGCTACGGTGGGAGCCGCGATCACCTTGACAACAGTGGCCGCTACGGTGGGAGCCGCGATCACCTTGACAACAGTGGTCGCTATGGTGGGAGCCGCGATCACCTTGACAACAGTGGTCGCTACGGTGGGAGTCGCGATCGCCTTGACGACCGTGGTCGCTACAGCGGGAGTCGTGAACGCCTTGATGTGTAATTGACATGATTGCTGTGTCAGTCATGGCAGTCGTGACCTCACTTTGGTGAGAGCCATGATCATTAGTTTGGTAGGGTAACCGAAATTAATGTGACTAAGCTTGTCATGTTACTGAATGTGGCATGGGATATCCCAAGTGTCACTTAGTGCTGCATTGCAAAAAGTTCGTGGTAGCCTATATGTCGACATCAAGTGTCACCAAAACACTGCTTTAAAAAGCAGCCATCTCAAGGCTATGCAGAGGAGTGTTGGGCCTGTGCAGAGCAAATCAAGATTACCCATAATTCCAATCAGGTGACAGCCACACTAAAATAACCCAGTATACCTTCCAAACTTGAGCTGAACCTTACTGGTAACCACACAGTACTAACATTAAACCAGTTCATCTTGGCTTAAATTGGAAAGTCAAATCATCTTTAGTATCATGTCTCTTTGTGTCAAAGGTTTCAACTGCCACATAAGGTTTATGTAGTAACAATAAAATGTCATCTGAATATATGATTAGTTAATATGAACAGTAATAGCCTCCTGCCATGTCTGGTGGATGAAATGTCAACCCTCGTCAAATGTGGCCTAAGCAGTCAGAGAAAACCCCAAAATCTGAATTTACCACCGAAAGTTTGCCTCCAAAGATAGACGGCGTGATATCAACATGCTCGTCACTGAACTCGGGTCTTCAGTGTTTTATCAGCCTGAACGGGCCTACTGCTTTCACAGGTTCACTCGTGTTTTCAGTCATATCGGTTTATTATTTTGGGCATAGAGTCCAATTTTTGTGGCTGTGGCTGAAATTCCACAATTATATTTCTTTTATCTCTAGCGAAGAAATCACTACAAACTACCACTGCAGTCCCAATTAAATTCAAATTGTCTCTACACTTTGGAATTAATTCTGACCACCCCCAGAAGGTCAAAAAGTGGACGAGGTCTCAGGGTGTTTGCATTTTATTTTACGAGCAATTGTATTCAAACAGCTATTGCAGCCGGCTTTATTTTGCCATTGTTCTCTTTTGGTTAAAGCTACAGTGCCATTGTCACTGAAATGTATGGCCCAGATTATGTTTGCCCATTAAATACTATGGTAAACTAAACCGGGCAATGCTGAGTTAACCAAACTGGGCCTGGGCCGCCTGCAAGTCAGCTAGGTTTGGGTTAAGTCTCTTCTTTGATATCTTTATTATAGATTTTTGATATTCTTTGATAGTGATGACATCTTTTGCAAGATAAATCTTTGTCTACTGAATGTGTTTTGTTGTTGTTGTATGTTTGTGTGTGTGTTGTTTGGAGAGAAGGCCCTGTTGCTAATCAGTGCTTGAATACAATGTTGATGATTTTATAAAGTGTTGTCGTTCCATAATGAATTTGAATTTAAATAAAAGTAAACATTTTCTTAAATCCTCTTTAAAAATGGAGTGAGACGTCTTTTTCCCCCTTTTTTTTGCAAATAGGAAAACTTCACTTGGCCAGATATCAAATTTACACTTGGCCATTAATCAGAAGGGGGGAAAGCATAATAAATCCTTAAAGTAGCTTGTAAAAAGATAAAGAATTTGGCTTTTGGAGCCTTAAAATTCCTCATGACTGCGAAATCTGACCTGATTTTATTAACCCCCCCCCCCCACCTCGTTATGAAACAGGTGATGCCAGCCGTTGTAGAAAGTTTAAGTTAACACATTGTGGCGTTCATCTTTATTTTGGCTGCGACTTCAAATAATGCGCTCCGACGCCTCTCCAATTCAGAAACCGAAAAAGAGGAGAAAAAACCCGGTGGAGTTTAAACGAGCCAACGAAGCGTCGGGGTTTTGGTCCGAACTCCCCCCCCCCCGCGCGTGTGAAATGGTACGGTCCCGTTAGCCTGGCTGCCCGTCCCGTTTCCTGAGCGGTCGCACAAGAGAGGGGACCGGAATAATCATCATGCGGATTTATCAGTCGTTGCTGAAAAACGGACCATAACATGAACTTTTACCGCTTTTCCGTTTTGATCGGGGCACTGGGTGAGTTTTACAGTCTGGAATTTAAACTTTATCCCCCTTGCGGGAGAAAAAAAAAGGGCGGACATGCAACAGGTTGGTTGACCCTAAACTCACATACTAACCCATGCCAAGTATGTACAGCCGCATCCGCGACCCGTCCGTAAAGTAGTAAAGCAGATCTGTTGCCGTCTTCTCACTGCCGAGGGGGACCGCTTGAGAGACGCTATGTGCTCCGTGTCCAGTAGCAATGCGGACTAACTAACTAACACCTGCGGCGGGTCCCAGGCGGCCAGTGGCGCGCAGCCATTGCTCGTCTGAACTAACGGGAATTTTGAGATTATAGAGCAAGCGAACCTTGTCGGTACTGTAACGCGGGCTCGCGGGTCCGACCCTGTAGTCGAGCGGTCAGCGAGGTCTCCTGCGGTGCGGGCGGTACGGGTTCGCTTCCCGGCCGCGGGAGCTCCTGCGGTTGCGTTGTCCCCCCCCCCCCCCGAATTCGCTACAGTACGATTCCTCCCAAACCCCCCTCACAGGGTCCCAGGAGTGGCGGCGGTTCCCGGCGACGGCAGGTCTCACGAGGCAAGGTGAAGGAATGCGTAACAATGGGAAAGTTAAGCTCAGGAAATTTGACAGTTTTATGCAGGAAACACGGGGCGTCCCGCTGCAGAGGTATCAGACAACACTGACTGAAGAACCCCCCCCTCCCCCTCCCCCAGTCTGGATTTATTCCAGTGCAGTCTGCGTTTATGGAGAAGGCGACAGGGTCGTTTTGATGTAGCCTACAAAGGTGGTGGAGATGTAATGTCCTGTTTATACCACTGATGCGTCCCACCTGTCATAAGACACGACATAACCAACAGCGTTATAGATATCTTGGGTGAGTCATGGGTGATGGAAGTTTAGCGGATGCGAGGCTTACTTAGGTGATGCATCAAGTGACTCCAATTGTGTTGCACTATTTTAAAAATGTAACCATTTCTTGGTGATTTTGCTTAGAACCTATAGAAAAAGAAGAGCAAAACACGTCAGTTGACCAAGCAGTGCTCATCCCAGCAAGTTGAATATACTCCTAGTTTCAATAGCTTTTGAGTTTTGAGGATGCTCTTGGCGGCAAGAGTTCAGTGCAGTTCACCTTCCTTAGTGGTGTTTAGTAAGTAGGTTAATCAGATTGACGATATCAAAATTCTTTAGTTGTAGTTCTGTTGTCGTGGAAACTAAATAGCGCGTTGTTCCACATCATCTGCGGTTCCGCTCACCCTGGGCCGTGTAACGGTTCTGTTTAAATCTCGAAGAGTTAATTGGCTGGTAACACCCAGCCGGACGGGGCGAGGTAATCTCATTGGTTTGGAGTCTCTCGCCTCTCCCCCAACCCCCCTCCCCCCTCTAAACTCTCCTATAATGGGGACGGGGAGATTTTCTGCAGCCTTAACAATGGGGCTGGCCCACGGATGAAAAGACAAAGGGAAGAGCCGAGCTGTCCCGTGGGAGGAATGCAGGAGCCCCGGCCAGCCCATAAATCTAAGCTGCTACTCCTTAAAACCCTCACACACCGACCAGCCCACACGGCCAACCTCATCTTCAGCAGCAGACCTGGACAAAAACGCCATTGCACCACTTTTAAGTAGGTCAGTATTCAGGCAAATGGAGTTGAGAAAACTGAGAAACTTGGAGGATATTAAAAGAGTTATGAAAATTTTAAGAAAAGGCATGCGATCCTACTGGACACCTGCTGTACAGTGAAGATATCACGTGGCAAAGTCATAGTAGCTACACGTTACACGAGCTCCTAAACCGTGATGTGATGTGGCGTCTCCGAAGTTTGGCGCAGCAGGACAGCAGAAGAGAGTGGCTCTTATCGAAAGAGGGCCGAAGGAAACGTAGAAAATGGGTCATGTTAGATGACTGCGATACACCCGCCTCGAGTGTATATTTGTCAGATTGGACCAAAGGAAAGAAAATGGTGGGCTTGCCTTTGTTCTGACTTCCGCTCTTCTGGGAAATATTTAGAGTTAAGTTCTTGCCCCACCCAACCCTAACATGACTGGATGAACACAGCAGAATCCCTGCTTCCCCTTATGATGACAGCCCCCTACCTCTCCCAACATACTCACAGGAGCGTCCACCCACGCACAATGGAATTTCACCTTAATGACCCCGGTACTGTGCAAGAGCCCCTCCGCCCCCCCCCCCCCACACACACACACTTCCCTGTTCCTGTGTATGCTCCCGTGTGTTTCGATATTGTGCAAGTAATCTGCTCTGTAACCTCCTATGCATTAATCAGCCAGCCACACACACACACACACCCACGCACACACACACACACACACACACACACACACACACACATAGGAAAGAGATTCAGCTTCTTTTCGTTGATCGAGTTGTCACCACTCATTATGCTTTTTTAATTGGCACTTTTGGCCACGCCGAGTCAAAAAACCATGCCGCAGAGCGTCCGCTATTCTGTTGCCTACCAACACAGGCGGTTCGAACCCCCGTGTTACCTCCGGCTTAGTCAGGCGTCCCAACTTGGCCGTGTCTGCGGGTGGGAAGCCTGATGTGGGTATGTGTCCTGGTCGCTGCACTGGCACCTCCTCTGGTCGGTCGGGGCGCCTGTTCGGGGGGGAGGGGGAACTGGGGGGGGGAATAGCGTGATCCTCCAATGCGCTACGTCCCCCTGGTGAAACTCCTCACTGTCAGGGGAAAAGAAGCAGCTGGTGACTCCACATGTATCGCAGGAGGCATTTGGTAGTCTGAAGCCTTCCCCGGATCGGCAGAGGGGGTGGAGCAGCAACTAGGACAGCTTGGAAGAGTGGGGTAATTGGCCGGTTACAACTGGGGAGAAAAAGGGGGGGGGGGGACCAGGCTGTGTTGACTTGCATTTCCATTGCCAGTTTAAATGTTCCGAGTAATGCCAAGTCGGGCCCGAGATGGACTATCTCCAGAGTTGGGCCAAAGCGCGCCATATCCGCCTCCAGGCGGGTTGTGGTGATGTCAGATGGGCTTCGTCAGATGGGCTTCACCTCTTCCAGATCCAGTTCGTCATCCCGTCTCCATTTTTTAAGCGATAAGTGGTAGATGCCAAGCAGAATGGTAACAACAGCCTGAAAATCCATGACAAGTAGCAGGCTACCACCAACCGCTGCACAGTGCATTAGTAAAGAGGGTGACAGGCACTCCATCCGTTAAAGACACACCTTCAAGCAGTAGCCCTGTTGTAATGAAGATGCAGATCCCAGCCGTGCTGGGCTGATGCACCGAGTCAAGCCAAGCCAGCACATGGGTATGGAAAAGGCCCAATATTGTGCCCTCCATCTTCTACCGTCTTCTGTCTACTATCTTTCCATTCCTACCGCTCTCTTTGTCGTCTTTTTTTCTGCTGTCCGACACAGAGATTAACGGAAGGAATTCAAGAGCAAAAACAACCCCTGAGTGTGAATGTGCCTGGCTTCACAGTGGCCGGCACGGTGGCCCAGTGGTTAGCGCTGTCACCTCACAGCAAGATGGTCCTGGGTTCATCCCAGGTTGTCCTCTGTGTGGAGTTTGCATGTTCTCCCCGTGTCTGTGGTGGATTTTCTCCGGGTGCTCCAGTTTCCCCCCACCATCAAAAAGACATGCATGTTAGGGTTAATGCCCCTGACTGAGGCAATGGCAATGGCCCACTGCCCCTAGCTACACAGCTAGGATGGGTTAAATGCAGAGAGGAATTTCCCCACGGGGCTTAATATCAGAATCAGAATACTTTATTCATCCCCGAGGGGAAATTGGGTAATATAGTATATATATAATATAAAATATATAATATATAATGTATAATAATATGGTATATTATGATATAATATAAATTGATTTTGATATACTATATTATATATTACTATATTATTATATTATACTATCTTATTTTATATTATGTAACATAATATAATATCGTGTAATATAGTAATATATAATATAGTATATCAAAATTAAAAAAAAACAACCTATTGACAGAAGCGCGTCTCTAGTGTGAATCAGAAAGAAAAATAGCAGAAGGCCTGTCAGCGAGTTTGACAGTGTGTGTTTGTGAGTTGTACTATACATGTGGACTTCATCATTGTGAGCATTAATGTTGATGCTGTTTGTTTTTACCGTACATTTTTATTTCTGTGTTGCATTCACGTAGGCCAGTGAATATTCTAACGTTATTTTCAGAAGTCTTACATGTGGCATAGTTGATAAATGCATTTTGCCTTTCTCCCCCCAACTCTGTCAAATTGTGGAATTTTGCTTTTGTCTTATGCAGCTGTAGCTACTTCTTCTTACCATTTACTTTCACTTTTTCCCCAACATTTTTGTGAATTTGACATGTGTGTGTGTGCATGTGTGTGTGTCAGTCTGTGTTTGCAGTGGCGTGGAC
This sequence comes from Lampris incognitus, assembly GCF_029633865.1. Classification (NCBI taxonomy): domain Eukaryota; kingdom Metazoa; phylum Chordata; class Actinopteri; order Lampriformes; family Lampridae; genus Lampris; species Lampris incognitus. The sequence continues at coordinate 10,709,697 of NC_079221.1, read as the reverse complement.
GTCACGATGCGGGACAAGCACCGGTTCGCCATGCTCTTCCAGTCAGTGGTTCTCCCATGTCAGTACCACACCTCGTCCAAAACCACCCCGGTGGTTCAGTGGTGGTACAAGTCTTACTGCCGCGACCGCACGCAGGACGCCTTCAAATTCCCAGAGAGCCTGGCGGTCCAGGCGTCCGACCTTGGCACCAAGTCCCACCTGGAGTGTTCAGACAGCAGCCGGACGGTTCGGATCGTGGCCTCGGGTCAGGGACCTTCCATGACGCTGGCCGAACACTACAAGGGCAGAGACATCACCATTATGAACAGTAACGTTATATTCTTTTCCTCCTCTTCCAGGTTTTGAGTTGTATACCGTTGCAGTGCTCCACAAAGAATATCCCATTCGCCACGAAGGTCATTCTCGCTTGAAAAAAATCCCTCCCGATGCTTGGCCCTCTGAGTCATCCCTGAGTCATGTAGATTTCCTGTTCTCGAAATAGTCCTCTTTTGTTTTTGCCCCACAATTGAGTGGCCGCAACGCACCTGTCAGCACAATTTGCTCATATTCATGCGTACACACCGATGACATCACACTCCTTATCAACGCCGAACACCTGACCGATCTGTCAGTCATTAACCTGAAGTCATTAATCACTGTAAAAAGTAAAGACATGCATGCTGAATTGAGCCTGATAGCTGATGGTGTACTTTGTCTAATATTTCACGGTGACCCGGTATCTGCACACCAAAGTAAACAGTCTCCTCCTGTGACGTGATACCAGTCACTTGGTGGAAAGCATCAAATTTTAGCGTATGTTACAGATTTCATTTTCAAAACACGCGCTGCTTTTAGGCTCACCTGTTAATTTTACTCGGAGCGCTGTGCATTTTTTATAGTATTTCTAGTGTATTCAAGTATTGATAATGGTAAACACTTAAAGAGTGTTTAGATGGTGTCTGGGTGGCGTAGCGTTCTATTCCGTTGCCTACCAACACGGGGATCGCCGGTTCGAATCCCCGTGTGACCTCCGGCTTGGTCGAGCGTCCCTACAGACACAATTGGCTGTGTCTGCGGGTGGGAAGCCGGATGTGGGTATGTGCCCTGGTCACTGCACTAGCGCCTCCTCTGGTCGGTCGGGGCACCTGTTTGAGGGGAGGGAACTGGGGGGGAATAGCGTGATCCTCCCACGCGCTATGTCCCCCTGGTAAAACTCCTCACTGTCAGGTGAAAAGAAGCGGCTGGCGACCCCACGTGTATCGGAGGAGGCGTGTGGTAGTCAGCAGCCCTCCCCAAATCGGCAGAGGGGGTGGAGCAGCGACTGGGATGGCTCGGCTCGGGGTAATTGGCCAGATACAATTGGGGAGAAAAAGGGAGGGGGGAATTTAAATTAAAAAAAAAGACTTTTTAGATACTCGTAATAGCCCAGAGCTGCTAAAAAGGTGCTATATGTGACCAAACATGAGTCCTGACTTCTGCTGTTCAGTGATGTGAATTACAAGTCAAAGCAAGAAAGACAAACTAACTCAAATCAAAAGACGTTGGAGACACAAAACATGCCGACATCAAACAACAACAAAACTCAAAGTCAGCGGGTATTTGAGTCATTTGCATGGTTTCAATCAGTACCATTTAGCAACCCCTGCTAATACTTATGAGTCATGTTCTACTTCAGGAAAGCTGAACTATTACACACAGCATCTTGAAGGTCGTTACCACCGCACACATGAAAAGCTCTCCCTCACAAAGTCATCCATCAACCTTTTATGTCTTTTTTTTATGCTAGAAATAGATTGTATCTTTTCAAATTTGATATTTTGTTCTACTCCAATGCTACTGTAGTGTATCAGATTTAATCCAAAAATACGTGCTAGAAGGTTCTTGCTGCACTAGGATGGGAGGCTGCAGTTCAGATGAACACCATTCAGGGCACTGACACTCATTAACGCTGTATTTTATTCATAATGGCAAGCCGGAATTTCTGGGGGGTGGTTAGAGTCCCTCTCCCCTTTTCTCCCCAATTGTACTTGGCCAAATATCCCCATTCCACCCCGCTGCTCCACCCCCTTTGCCGCTCCGGGGAGGGCTGCAGACTACCACATGCCTCCTCTGATACACGTGGAATCGCCAGCCACTTCTTTTCACCTGACAGCGAGGGGTTTCACCAGGGGGACGTAGTGCATGGGAGGATCACGCTATTCCCCCCAGTTTCCCTCCCCCCCTGAACGGGCGCCCCAACTGACCACAGGAGGCGCTAATGCAGCGACCAGGACACATACCCACATGCCCCACTCGCAGACACGGCCAACTGTGTCTGTAGGAACACCCGACCAAGCTGGAGGTAACAAAGGGATTCGAACTGGTGATCCCCGTGTTGGTAGGCAACGGAATAGACTGCTATGCTACCCAGATGCCCCTGAATTTCTGGTTTCTGATGAGGAAAAAAATACAATAGAACAGGCCTTGAAATTTGCTGAGAATCGTTCTGTGACATCATATTAACATGGCGGTATACACCGTCAACGTTATTGAGCTGTAAAGTGTTCTTTGTTGGTCCAAGTTCATCAAATGGAAAACATAAAACTTGGCGGTTGTAAACCTCCGACTTCTCCAGACGAACTGAATGCGGTGTGAGCGGATGGTCAGCTGCCTGCTCCAGAGTCATTTCACCTCTCACCTTTCACCTCTTACATGTGACCCTGTCTCTGGTTTCCCACCATGTAGAGGCGGACCTGCGGATTGGGGAGCTCCAGTGGGGGGACAGTGGAGTTTACTTCTGTAAAGTTGTCATCGCCGATGACCTGGAGGGGAAGAACGAGGGCCAGGTGGAGTTACTCGTGCTGGGTAGGTTCATTCTACATTCCTGTTAACACAGTTTGTTCTACATGCTGCATGCCAAGACCTGATTTTTTTTGGGGCTTACATGAGAAGATGTTGTTTCGTGTTTACGGTGTGAAGTTTCTCTCGATATTTTGCCTGTAAGGTTTCAGAAACGCTGTTTCTTGACGTTTGCAGTTCCAAGTGTCTGTGGAACAGCTTCTGTGGAGAGAGCCAAATGGTCCTTTGGCTCTCTACATGGTCTGGATCCCTGTAAGAGAGCATCTGTTCTTAGAGCGCTGAAATAGCCTCGGCCATACCTTTCTTTTGAGGCAGCACTACTTAATTAGCTATAAGGTCCATGTAGTCCAAACAGACAGGCTGCTTCTGAGTCATAGGCTTAGTTGCAGGATAGTGGGTTTGTGCATGAGTGTGTGTATGTGTGTGTAAGTATGTGTGTGTATGTATGTTATATTTACTCAGTAAGCGTTGTCTTGTGTTGCTTAATGACTGTAGAAGTGGGGGCGTCCGGGTAGTGTAGCGGTCTATTCCGTTGCCTACCAACACGGGGATCGCTGGTTCGAATCCCCGTGTTACCTCTGGCTTGGTCGGGCGTCCCTACAGGCACATTTGGCCATGTCTGGGGGCGGGAAGCCGGATGTGGGTATGCATCCTGGTCGCTGCACTAGCGTCTCCTCTGGTGGGTCGGGGCGCCTGTTCCGGGGGAGGGGGAACTGGGGGGAATAGCGTGATCCTCCCACGCGCTACGTCCCCCCTGGCAAAACTCCTCACTATCAGGTGAAAAGAAGCGGCTGGCAACTCCACATCTATCAGAGGAAGCATGTGGGAGTCTGCAGCCCTCCCCAGATCGGCAGAGGGGGTGGAGCAGCGACCGAGATGGCTTGGAAAATAGGGTAAGTACAATTGGGGAGAAAATCTAAAAGATTGTAGAAGGCTGCCAAGAACTTGCATGGCCAGGTATTTTGAAGCGTTTTGTGCTACACTGTTAGCATAAGCCGTAGCCTCACAGCCATTTAGCGAGGGGTTTGTGGTCGGACAATTGTTGTCAAAACCGCGAGACGCTTGTTAAGCTTGTTACTACGGCAACGCTCCATCTTTTGTGAAGGGAACCTTAAGTATGTTAAGGGTCGCCGACAGACACAAGAGTGTACTCAGCTAGCCTTCCATGACATGAAGCCTAAACGCACGGTGATATGCAAGTTCCCCAAAATAATGGCCCTCCTGTGCAAGTTTGAATCACCAACTGTGTAAAGTGACGATGAAGCAAGCTGATGTGTAAGTCCCTCATCCCCTCCTCGCTAATCCGATAATAATCAGCTCACACAGGGGTGAGGAGGGTGGGGAGGTAAAACTTAAAGAGTATCAAAGCTGGCTGGGTTTTTACCAGGACGTTTCCTCCCTTTCTCACACTGTCACTAGATAAGGGGGGCGATACGCGGCTTCTGACGCATCCTAAATTGTCCAACGGGGCTCAAACGATTGCCCCGCGCTTTGAGCTTCTCAACTAATAGGACAGACCGGGTCTTTCTTCAGATCCCCTTCGTTCCCCCATTTTTCTCTTCCTTCATCCCTTCCTCATAGAAACTCATTATCCATATCCCCCGTCCTCCTCCTCGCCCTTTAAATTTCTCCTTCCATCCCTCCTTATCAACCTCCCTCCCTCACAGGGGCGCATAACTTCGCCTCTCTCAGGTTACTTAGAGTTACTCAGCTTCAAGGTATTCAGATGAGTGTGCCGGGCCACGCTCACACACACACACACACACACACACACTCACACACAAGTTAGCTGGCTCCATCAGCTCAGCCTGGAGTCTGACAGTGGGTATTTGGTCTACTGCGGTAGGCAGATGGATTCAGAGAGTGAGCTTTACTTTAATAACAGTCCCTGAATACCTCTCACAAACAAACACAGACCGGGGGGCGTCCGGGTAGCGTGGTGGTCTATTCCGTTGCCTACCAACACGGGGGATCGCCGGCTCAAATCCCCATGTTACCTCCGGCTTGGTCAGGCCTCCCTACAGACACAATTGGCCATGTCTGCGGGTGGGAAGCCGGATGTTGGTGTGTGTCCTGGTCGCTGCACTAGCGCCACCTCTGGTTGGTCGGGGCACCTGTTCGAGGGGGAGGAGAGAACTGGGGGGGAATAGCGTGATCCTCCCATGCGCTACATACCCCTGGCGAAACTCCTCACTGTCAGGTGAAAAGAAGCGGTTGGTGACTCCACATGTATCAGAGGAGACATGAGGTAGTCTGCAGCCCTCCCCGGATCGGCAGAGGGGGTGGAGCAGCGAGCGGGACGGCTCGAAGGGTGGGGTACTTGGCCAAGTACAGTTGAGGAGAAAAAGGGGAAAAACCCCAAATAAAAAAATACAGACTGAAAACACACAACGACGACACCTGTAGTTTACCAAGACCTACTGGACTGAAGAACGTTCCTCGTCCAGTTCCACCTCAATCCTTAATGGTCTCTCCTGGCGCTCTGTAGCTGATATGAATCATCTCACTCTACGAGTGGTGTCAGGTATTCACGAGTGGGCCCTTACTCAAACACCATTATTATACCACTGGGCCCTGCTTGCTCCTCAACTGACATTTTATGCTCTTATGGAAATGAATTTCCCCCATACTGAAATGTGACAAGGTAAATCTAGTTTGTGCTCCGATTCTTATATTCAACACTAGCTATTAATTATATTCAACACCAGTTATTAATTATATATTATATTCAACACCAGCTATTAATTATATTCAACACCAGTTATTAATAATATTTAACACCAGTTATTACTTATATATTATATTCAACACCAGCTATTAATTATATTCAACACCAGTTATTAATTATTTATTATATTCAACACCAGTTATTAATTATATTTAACAACAGTTATTAATTATATATTATATTCAACACCAGCTATTAATTATATTCAACACCAGTTATTAATTATATATTATATTCAACACCAGCTATTAATTATCTTCAACACCAGTTATTAATTATATATTATATTCAACACCAGCTATTAATTATCTTCAACACCAGTTATTAATTATATATTATATTCTACACCAGTTATTAATTATATTCAACACCAGTTATTAATGCTGTGTGTCACTTTGGATAAGAGCGCCTGCTAAATGAGATTAATGTAAATGGAAAATTCAGTGTTCAGACATCAACACACCTGTTACAGACCAACAGAATGACTTTTTCCCCTGCGGCCACTTTGTTTTAGTTCTTACTAACTTCTCTCTCTCTCTCTCTCTCTCTCTCTCTCTCTCTCTCTCTCTCTCTCTCTCTCTCTCTCTCTCTCTCTCTCTCTCTCTCTCTCTCTCTGCCAATATTTCTGACAATAAGTACAAAAGAGGCATTGTTACCGTGTCGATAGGAGTTGCATATGACCTTGTTCCGACGAGCTCAAAGCGTAAATTTCTGTCCCAGAATCCTCTGGTGCTCTGTGCGCCCCAGTTTCCCAAGCCCCTCTGCGCTCCCACACTCCCACATACTCACAACCACCGGTTTCAGTGCCACTCTCTCTCTCTCTTGTGTGTGTGTGTGTGTGTGTGTGTGCGTGTATTCAGTGTATTCAGTGAGGCACATGATTCATGAGCCACACACATCACAGAAATGAACACCCCCCCCCCCCCCCCCCGCTAGAATCAGTCTTTAAGAGAGATAGGTCTAGCCTTTTGAACCCTGACCCTGAGCTTCTGAGGCTCCAGTTTTGGTCCATCGAAGGGCTGTTCTTGGAAACCCTCGGTGTCGTCACAGTTTTCGCGGCATGAACTCTGGCCGGCAAGCCACTTTTGTACGAGATCAAACTAAAACAAACCTCTCGGAGTGTGTTTGGGTAAAATCGGAGATAAGGGGCAGGGCTTTCTGCGGCTTTTTGAGTGAATCGGGGGCAGCGAAGGGGAGGATAAATAAGCTAACGCTACACAAACAGTGGATTTTTGTGCCGTGGTGTGTCATGGCTTGACACGATAGAACTCTGTTTGATGCAGTGTGTGTATTTCCATACGATGCGTCAGAAAGTCATACAACACACACGTATGTGTGTCGGTCAGGAGTGCTGATGAACCAGCTTTACCTCCGGAGCCGGCCTGAGTCTAGTCCTGACTGCTCTTCTATTTCATATTAAATTTTCATTACATAAATAATTACACTATTTTCCGAGCCTTGCCGGTCGCTGCTCCACCCCCTCTGCCGATCCGGGGAGGGCTGCAGACTACCACGTACCTCCTCCCATACATGTGGAGTCGCCAGCTGCTTCTTTTCACCTGACGGTGAGGAGTTTCACCGGGGGGACGTAGCACATAGGAGGATCACGCTGTGCCCCCCAGTTCCCCCTCCCCCCCGAACAGGTGCCCTGACCAACCAGAGGAGGCGCTAGTGCAGTGACCAGGACGCATACCCACACCTGGCTTCCCTCCTGCAGACACAGCCAGTTGTGTCCGCAGGGACGTTCAACCAAGCCGGAGGTAACACGGGGATCTGAACCGGCGATCCCTGTGTTGGTAGGCAATGGAATAGACCGCCACGCCACCCGGAGGCCCAAATATTGATAATTCTCTGCTCGCTTTTTTTGTGCTCGTCCTCCTCTCGCTTTCTTGCACCTCTTCTAACCTGTATTTCAAAGCTTATTTTGATAAATTTTACGATATTCTTCACCTTAAGACTGAATTTAACAGAGCGTCGTATCCTTTCCGAAGTCAAATTCCGTGTATGTGCAAACCTACATGGCCAGTAGACATGGTTCTGATTCTGACTTAACCTCCAACAAAATGAATCAAGTTAATACAGTTATATAATGGCAGATGAAAAGTCTGAATATCTTCCACTTGGACGGTTGCTAAAGTTTAGGCGGCCCACTTAAGTGATAGATGGCATGTATACAGCATATATTATATCTCTCTTTTGTCCTTGTTTAGGTTTTATTTTTAGCACGGCACACTTGGTTATTTGTCTATAAATCATTCAGGTTTTTTTTTTTTTTTGAATGATGTTCTTTGTGATGAGAGGTGGATGGATGTACGAGCTGGTCTCTCTGGTCCCTCGGTCGATTGCATGAGCCATTAATCTGCTGCTCTGAAGCCAGATTTGCTATTATGCTTCATCTTTTACTCTTCCTCCTTCCTCTGCTGGCCCTCATCTCTGCTCTTCCTCTCTCTGCAGGTAGGACAGGTGAGCGGGACGATCTCCTACCTGAGTTTGATGTGGAGATTATGCCAGGTATGGCGCCACCTGTGACTCCCAACACCCCGCTGGCACCCTTGAGCTTTTGGCTTACGCCGCCGGCTTCACTTTCTCACTGCAATCACAATTCTGTCTGACTAACAAACGCTGACACAACGCTCAGTGTCTTTGAAACCACGGTCTTGATTGTGTTTAACTTCCTGACTCTTGCTGTTGGACCGGTGCACATCCCAGAGCTCCATTCAAAATGGACCCCAAACCAAAAAAAACCTGGTTGAACCTGAGTTTTACTTATTTATGTTGTGCTATCTGTTGGTGAAGGTCTTCTACCGGCTTGTTCTGTCATATCTGCTTGTTAGACACAACCTCACATCTTCAGACCCCTCAAACCACAACCTTCCTTCCACATTTGAATGCTATGGTGAAGCCGTAAATCACCATATCTTAAAATGTGCAGCCATAAAAAGGTTCATGATTTAGATATACATGGATTAGAAGTTGTATTAAACACGCCTGCGATTAGAAAGCACCGTAAATGTAATTTCCTTGCATGTAAGTGCTGAGGACTGCATCATTAAGCTCTCAGTGTAAAACCGCCTCACAAACGTCAAGCTTAGATTAGCATAAAAATGGCCCGGCTGACCCAGGACAGAATCTGGCCTGAACCTTCTCTCCTCTGTCTCCTCCAACGTCAGACACGAACATCCATCCATCCATCCATCCATCCATCCATCCAGCCGTCCCTTATCCAAACCGCTTATCCTGCTCTCAGGGTTGCGGGGATGCTGCAGCCTATCTCAGCAGTCATTGGGCAGCAAGTGGGGAGACACCCTGGACAGGCCACCAGGCCATCACAGGGCCGGTGTACTCACCGAAGCCCCGCCAGTCGCTTGTGGGGGTGTTGACCAGTTTTTCCCTCCCTTCTTAATTTTTGTTTCGGCATAGTTAAATCGTCGCTGATGGCGCGTCTGTGTGAAAACAATATGCGCTACCTTCCCACAGTTCATAACCGTCACATCCAGCTGCCCTGTAAACCACAGCTTCCCTCGAAATCAGATCCTCAGAGGGTGTGTGTTCATTTGGTGGTGATGGTATGGCGGGGTAGATATGTGTGTGTGGGGGGGGGGGTTATTTGCGGCACACCCCAAAGGAAGTTTGCCATTAGCGTCTGGATGCCTAAGAGATCAGACGCCGGATAACGGTGAGATACATTTCTTATCCAGATGGGCAGAGTTTCTCAAAACTTATCTATTTTTAGCCATCTGTGGGGGTTAGGAGACCAAAAAAGACCTGCTGGTGTTGTTTTAAGCATCGTACCAGAGGGTTTTTTTTTCCCAGCTGGAGAGGCCGTCATGTAGGAATAGCTCCCCTGCCGTCAGGACCGGGCTGAAATACAGCAAAGCTGATTTAAGCCGTCTGTAAAACATACATGTTAAACACCGACCAGCTCGTGTTGTGTTGATTTGCAATAACAGACAGAAAGTACAGCCACAAAGCGGTGATGGGTGGGTCCGAGCACTGAGCGCAGTGCACTTCAGTACGTAAGCCGAGTGAAAACTCCTGAACGTGTCTCAGGTGTCAGGCCGGTATCTCAACGCGTTCATGGCTTATTGCAAAATTTTGGAAAATTAGCTATTTTGATAAAAAATTGATTGGCAAACCAGTTTTTAGATCAAAACTGTATGGAATATCAAAAATCCAAAAATATAACCTTTTCCCGGCTTGGTCCAGCGATGCCCTTTACCGAATTTGGTGACAATTGCTCAAAATTTGTAGGAGGAGTAGAGAAAAAACAGATTTGGACAAAATTTCAATGGCAAAAAACCTAAAATCTATCAGAAGGCAGTCGTCGAGGGCGTCCGGGTAGCGTAGTGGTCTGTTCTGTTGCCAACCAACACAGGGATCGCCAGTTCGAATCCCCGTGTTGCCTCCGGCTTGGTCAGGCATCCCTACAGACACAATTGACCGTGTCTGCGGGTGTGAAGCCGGATGTGGGTATGTGTCCTGGTCGTGCACTAGCGCCTCCTCTGGTTGGTCGGGGTGCTTGTTTGGGGGGGAGGGGGAACTGGGCGAATAGCGTGATCCTCCCACGTGCTACATCCCCCTGACGAAACTCCTCACTGTCAGGTGAAAAGAAGCGGCTGGCGACTCCACATGTATGGGAGGAGGCATGTGGTAGTCTGGAGCCCTCCCCGGATCGGCAGAGGGGGTGGAGCAGCGACCGGGATGTCTTGGAAGAGTGGGGTAATTGGCCAAGTACAGTTGGGGAGAGAAAGGGGGGGGGCAGTCTTTGACTTAATATGACCTTCAGAAGAAAGTGAAAATATTCCACATGCATAAATTGCCACAAGGTAGGCAAGTTTGAATTGGACACCTTGGGACTTGAACAGCGACCTTTGTATGACCCAGAGAAGTTGACTTAGTGACTGCACCAGCGGGGAGACAGAGCTCACCACACACCTTCTTACAAGTCAAGTCAAGTCGATTTTATTTGTGTAACCCAATATCATGGATTACAAAGTTGAGGCAGCGACATCCCAGTTACCAGACCGGGGTATTTTTGTCTGTTTATGCATAAAACATTCACGACAGTTGAAGTGTTGGTGATACAATTCTGAAAGAAATCACACACACACCATTCTGCTGCTTCCGGGTGTATTGTGAAATGCTTTGGTGAAGTTTGATCAGACATGTGGCAAAACGGAAAATGTTGTGCACACAGTAGTAATGACAGGAAGACACCGCGTGTGACTGCAGACTCGTCGTTGGACATGTGTGAGCACCCTTTGAGACGTGTGATGTGGAGCATCTGCACAATCTGTCTGTCGGTTTGGTCGCATCTGAATGAAGACGTGTGGAGATGTAGATGTTAATTGACTTTAAATATTTTGGAAAATATAAAGTGACGGACTTCTGAATTGACTATAGGTTGCAGTGAGGCAAACGTCTGTCACACGTCAGTGGACGTGCTGATAAATTCTCAGCTCTGTAGGACGTGAGAGTGATTTTTTTCTTCTTTTTTTGAAATTTGGAATTTGTTAAAATAAGCCACGCCCACTTTAATCAATCATTACCAAACTTTATGCATCGACTGAGATCATGCAAGCTGAATTTCGTATGAATCCATGCGGCTGATTATGAGATATACACTTTTGGCATTTGTGGCGCCCCCTATAGGTTAAGTGCAATGCACGAGTGAAAACGTCTGAACATGCGTCTCAAATTTCAGGTTGATATCTCAAGGCGTTCATGAGTTATTGCAAATGAGTTAAAATGAGCTATTTTGATAGGATGTGATTGGCTTGTATGATGAAACTCTCTGGAATATCAAAAATCCCAAAAATTAACTTCTCCCCGCTTGGTTCAGAGATGCTCTGTACCATGTTTAGTGAAAATGGCTCAACATTTGCAGGAGTTCCTACAGATATTGAAAATCTGTATTTTCGCTGACAGATTTGGTCAAAACTCAAAATGGCGGAAAACCTTTCAAGGCTCGGTTGGGTGTGGCTTCTGCCTCTAGTCTCGTCTGGACCCATATAACCCAGGAAAGAAAAAGAGAATTTTGTCTCTGAGACTTACGATTCAAAAGTTATAGGCCAAAATGTAAAGTTCATTTTCATAGCGCCACCATTTGGCCAGTCAGTATATTTTTTCGTCTGAGTAGTGGGTGAGATTATTATGCAGCTATCACGCTTTCTGAGACCCAGATACTTTGAAGGGCAGGAGAAGAAGAAGAATCCTAACAGATAACAGGGTCTCAGCTGGGACCCCTAAAAAGACACTCTGTAGTGGTGAACAAGAGGTGGACGATGTAGTTGTTGTTATTTATCTCTGTGTGTGTGTGTGTGTGTGTGTGTGTGATTGTGTGTGTCTGTGTCTGAATTCCAGAGTGGGTGTTTGTGGGCTCCGTAGTCCTGGGCAGTGTCCTGTTCCTGTTGCTGGCGGGGATTTGCTGGTGTCAGTGTTGTCCTCACTCCTGCTGCTGCTACGTCCGCTGCTGCTGCTGCCCAGACACCTGCTGCTGCCCACGGCACCGTGAGTCCATCCCACACTTCCTGGACAGCATCCTGTCCCGGAGGAAACAAGCAAAACGGCTAAACAGCTGCGTCTGAGGCGGCCATAAGTCACGCTTCCTCTCACATTCACTTTACATGTGTGCTTTCAGTATTAAAGGTGCAATGTGTAATATTTTGGCTGTCCACAAGCGTAATATGACCAGTAAATGTCATGCACCCCCCCCCCCCACACACACTCAGAAGTTGTTCACAAACACATCACGTGTTTGCAATAATCTCTTCAGTAATCTGAGTTTACAGGACTCATTTGATGGTCGAATTACAGATCAGAAGCTATGTTGTCATCCATCATCATTATCCGAGCCGCTTATCCCAGTCGGGGTCGCGGTATGCTGGAGCCTATCCCAGCAGTCACTGGGCGGCAGGCGGGGAGACACCCTGGACAGGCCGCTAGGCATCACATGGCCGACACATGGTCCTTCCCATGTGCCAATTCCAACATAATAAGGAAACAAACACTTAGGCAGGCAGGGACATCCGTCCTCAGACCGCCATACATTATTTACATAAGTATATCCGGCCCTTTTCCAGGCTGATCTCTCTGTCGTACCAGCACCTGAATAGCAAAATGGAAAAAGTGAAAATACAACCTGAAATTTTGTGTGCTTCCAAAATTCTGTTTGAGACTTTTTGGAAAAGGTCTTTTTTTTTGTGGCTTTTTCTCCCCAATTGTATCCGGCCAATTACCCCACTCTTCCAAGCCATCCCAGTCGCTGCACCACCCCCCTCTGCTGCTTCAGGGAGGGCTGCAGACTACCACATGCCTCCTCCGATACATGTGGGGTCACCAGCCGCTTCTTTTCACCTGACAGTGAGGGGTTTCACCAGGGGGACATAGCGTGTGGGAGGATCACGCTATTTCCCCCAGCCCCCTACCCCCCTCCCGAGCAGGCGCCCCGGCCGACCAGAGGAGGTGCTAGTGTAGCAGCGACCAGGACACATACCCACATCTGGCTTCCCACCCACATACATGGCCAATTGTGTCTGTAGGGACGCCCGACCAAGCAGGCGGAATAGACCGCCATGCCACCCAGACCCCCGGAAAATGTCTCTTATGGGTTTTTTTTTTTGGTTTTTTTCACCTGTCAGATTTCTGCATTCAAAACACAGGAGCTGAACTTTCTGGGTTGTTTTCATTGAGGTGTGACAGCCTAAGAGATTTGGATCAGCAGACTTCAGGAAACTACACAGCGATCACAGCAGAGCATCGCTCCGTTCACTTTGATCGCTTTTCTACCCGGCAGATGTTAGAAAACGGGCTGTGTATCCACCACCTCTCTCTCTGAATTTGTCTCGCTTGCTTTGATTTGTTGTTATTCATATCACTGAACAGTTGAGGTCAGGATCCGAGTAGAATTGCACGTCACACCTTTAACTCACGAGCGATCAGACTCTATCGAAAGTTTCATTCATGTTTATTCTCTATTTAGTATATGAAGCCGGGAAGATCGCCAAGAGTGGCCAGCCTGCTCAGGTTCCTATGTACCCCTACTACATTCCCGGGGTCCCCACCATGGTCCCCTTGGCCCCTCAGTCCCACGTGGAACCCAAGGTCACTTCTATCCCTTCAATGGAGAATAACCTGGCCGGGGGTGAGTGTCATTCAGATATGTGATAAAGGCCAAGTAAACTTCGGGGTATGGTGGGATAACAACCTGTCATGAATCCTCTTGGCATCGGTGAGATAAAACCAACCCTCATTTCATTCTTGATCCTCCATTTGTCCCTAACATGACTTCACTGGAGACATGTGTGCTGACAGCATGTCTGTGTGCATGCCTGCATGTGTAAATACATACGTGATGGTGTTGGTCTGTGTATGGTTGTTGGTTTTTGCTCTGTATAAACGTGCTGTTACTCACCAGTGTGCCTGTGTGTGACTTTGCATGTATATGTCCCTGTGTGTGTGTGTGTGTGTGTGTGCCCTCACTTGCGTGCATGTCCACAGTGCGCAGTGGGTATCGCCTGCAGGCCAATCAAGGCCAAGAGTCAATGAAAGTTGTGTACTACGTAGAGAAGGAGCTGGCTCAGCTTCCCTCGGCCAAGATGGCTGCCGTCCAACGTAAGCCTGTCCAGAGTAGGCCCCTGTGCAGTCTGTGTGGCCGTGTGTGAGGCTGTTTGTGTTTTGTGTTAAACTGAACTGTCCTGTGCTTTGTGTCCGAGGTTTATGTCAGTCGTCTTGTGCTGATTAGCATCAGCAGTGTCATTGTTCTGGCTAACTTCACATCTCATACCTCCAGACACTAACACTGGGAAAATCAGTATGTGGTCACTTTAAAGGTTTGCTCATTTGTGCACTTGTATACTTTTACCAAAAATTACTGTAGCATAGCGGTCTATTCCGCTGCCTACCAACATGGGGATCGCCGGTTCGAATCCCCCGTGTTACCTCTGGCTTGGTCGAGCATCCCTACAGACACAATTGGCAGTGTCTGCGGCTGGGAAGCCGGATGTGGGTATGTGTCCTGGTTGCTGCACTAGTGCCTCCTCTGGTCGGTCGGGGCGCCTGTTCGAGGGGGAGGGGGCAACTCTGGGGGGAATAGTGTGATCCTCCCACGCGCTACGTTTCCCCGGCGAAACTCCTCACTGTCAGGTGAAAAGAAGTGGCTGGCGACTCCACATGTATCGGAGGAGGCATGTGGTGGTCTGCAGCCCTCCCTGGATCGGCAGAGTGGGTGGAGCAGTGACCGGGATGGCTGAGAGAGCGGGGTGATTGGTCAGGTACAACTGGGGAGAAAAAGTGGGGAAAATAAAAAAAAAATACTCGTTTGGTGAAAATATATCAAAGTAGTTGTTCTATGTTTTGTTTTATTTTTTCAAAATACAAAATTTTCAGTGGCAATATAATCACTGCAAATATAGACTGCAAATAGTGTGCTTATGTTTCACATTTTGTATGTTACCTATGTCTGCTACATGTTTAGAATACTTTGTGCTAGTGGTGTTTAGGGTTAGTACAATGTTCTGCTGTTATTTGTCGTAAGCAAATCATTATGCACATTAGTAAACAGTAATTGCTGTAAAATCAAACCAGAACTCTCTAATGTACAGTTCCGATACTGTGTATGTCAAGTTTAAAAATGGTGGCACGGTGGCGCAGTGGTTAGCGCGGTCGCCTCACAGCAAGAAGGTCCTGGGGTCGAGCCCCGGGCTAGTCCAACCTTGGAGGTCATCCCGGGTCATCCTCTGTGTGGAGTTTGCATGTTCTCACCGTGTTTGTGTGGGTTTCCTCCGGGTGCTCTGGTTTCCTCCCACAGTCCAAAGACATGCAGGTCAGGTGAATAGGCCGTACTAAATTGTCCCTAGGTATGAATGTGTGCGTGTGTGTGTGTTGGCCCTGTGATGGCCTGGCGGCCTGTCCAGGGTGTCTCCCCGCCTGCCGCCCAATGACTGCTGGGATAGGCTCCTGCATCCCCGTGACCTTGAGAGCAGGATAAGCGGTTTGGTTAATGGATGGATGGATGGATATTGTATACATCAAGTTTAAAAAGATGACGACATCCACCTGGGAGATGTTAGTTTTCTTATACAGGTCTGTTAAATCTTACCAGACTATTTTAGGGAGGGTGGTTGCGTTTTCCAGGAGTCTAATCAGCCAAACACTGATGAACAAACTCTTTTTATTAACTTCATTTGAAAACAGTAACGGTCTCCATCACTGACATGTCTGTCCGTACAGCCAGCAGCCTATCAGAGCTGAGCTCTCTTCACGAAGGCGGGACTACAGATTTCAGGAACACCTATCAAACTGTCCAGATGAAGGCGCTCCCACCCATATTGGATGTTGATGACCAATCAGTGCTCAGAGCAGCTCCGCCCACACAGGGACGCCGACACAGACAGGACAGAGGCAATTTTTCAGATGATGAACTCCAACACAGGTACAAATCTACTAGGAAGATTAATGTATTAGTGTATTGGCGCAGACAGAGTAGTTCAGGGATGAGTGGGTTTTTTTTTTGTAAACCCACCTGGAAATGAGCTCGTTCTCAGGTCATTTTGGCTTTGTCTCTATGGGCAAAATGAATAGGGTTTACATGCATGAAATAAGGGAAACACAAGCGTAAAAGATATGGGCTGTTTTGCTTTGTGAGATAATCCTGTGTTCACCGGTGTTATCGATTTTCAGTTTTACAAAAGGAGATTCTGTTTGAAGTATGACACAAAAAGTTGGGATGAATATCTGAGAAAGAGATTAACTGTAAAGAGAACATACAGAGGGAATGGCAGACATAATCTGTCCCCAGTTGTCCCTTCATCCCACCCCTTCATCTTGTCCCATCACTCCCCAATCTCCTCGTTTCATCCCATCCCACCCATCCGCCCCCAGTCACTCTTACCACTGAGGGGGAGGATTAAATAAAGAATAATAATAATAATAACACATTTTAATTGTATAGTGCTTTTCAAGGTACACAAAGATGCTTTACATAAAATAAGATAAACATAAAAGCAACACACCAAAACATATAACACACAATAATCATACATTAAAAGCAATTCTATAAAGGCCAATTTTGATGAATGATTTGAACGTGGACAGATCGGTACAGTCACTGATGTGTTTGGGGGTAGCGTTCTAGAGGGAGGGGCCAGCTATAGAGGAGGCTCTGTTTCCTCAGTTCCGGCACTTGGTCCTGTGTGGTGGAGACAGGATGTTGGCATCGGTGGAGCAAAGACTGCGGGAAGGAGTATGGTAGCGGAACAGGTCAGTGAGGTAGGAGGGGGTCTGGTTATGTAGGGCTTTGTGAATGAGGAGAAAGACTTTGTGTTGGATCCGTTGTGGGACAGGGAGCCAGTGGGGGTTCTGGAGGACAGGGGTGATGTGGTCACGCAAGTGGGAGTGGGTGAGCAGGCGAGCAGCAGAGTTCTGGATCTACTAGAGTTTGTTTCGGACTTTGGATGATGAGCTGTAGAGAATGCCACTGCAGTAGTCCGTTCTGGATGTGATGAAGGCATGGATCAAAGTTTCAACAGCAGAGAAGGAGAGTGATGGGTGGAGACAAGCTATGTTTTGTTTTGTTTTGTTTTTTGGTGGAATAAAGCAGTTCTGGTGATTTGATTGATGAGGTGTTCAAAGGAGAGGTTGTTGCCAAAAATGATTCTGAGGTTATGGATGTGTGGGGAGGGAGACAGAGTGGAGTTATCAATGGTAAGGCAGAAGTTGTGAGTGGTTTTGGTAAGGGATTTGGGACTGATGATGATCATGTCAGATTTACCACCATTTAGTTTGAGGAGGTTGACTTGCATCCATGATTTAATTTCAGTGAGACAATTGGTCACACTGGAGTAGGTTGTAGTGGTGATAGATTTAGTGGAGATGTAGAGCTGGATGTCATCAGCGTAGCAGTTGAGATGGAGACCATGATGACATATGATGTTATCAAGGGGAAGCTTGTAAAGGATGAAGAAGGGAGGACCAAGCACAGAACCCTGGGGAATGCCTTGGAACAGAGAAGCGGTGAAGGAGGTGCAATTATTGATGCTGAAGAACTGTTGTCTGTTTGTGAGATATGACTTTAGCCTGGAGAGGGAAGTACTGGTGATGTTGAGGTAGGATTTAAGGCAGGAGAGAAGAATGGTGCGGTTGATGGTGTTGAAAGCTGCAGTTAGGTCGAGGAGGATGAGAGTCTGTGGAGAGGAGGAGGTCGTTGATGACTTTGAAAGCTAGTTCTGTGTTGGGCTGTGAGCGGATACCAGATTGAAATGGCTCGAACAGGTCGTTGGAGATGAGGTGAGCTTTGAGTTGGGAGGTGACAACACGTTCCAGTATTTTTGACAGAAAGGGGAGAATGGAGATGGGCCGGAAGATGCTCATTATGTCAGGGTTCAGTCCAAGTTTTTTGAGGATGGGGGTGACAGCAGCCAGTTTAAAAGCGTATGGGGGACTGAGCCAGAGCTGAAGGAGGAGTTAACGATTTCTGTGATTAGTGAGGAGATAGCTGGAAGACAGTCAAGTCAAGTCAGAGTTCATTTAAAGTGGGGACACAAGAGAACTTTTACAGGGGCTGGGTGGTAAGGGGGCAGAGGGGGGGAGGTTGGAGAGTAAGTATTATTTTTAAAAAGGGAAGAGGTTATGGGAGTACCTCTGCTACGTTAACTCAACTTATTGCTGTTTTCTTCTCAAAATATTCTATAGAAAAGGAGCCCCAAATTTTCAGAAATTTTGTACATAACATCCAGCTTCAAAAAAATGCATGGTGCCCTTAATCCTTCCACTGAATTCAGGTGGATAGTTGTTTCCAGGAGAGGAGAATAAAAAAACGTCCTGCTAATCCAGAGAAATCTGAAAACGCCGTTTTCATGTCAAAAACTGATCAGTTTTCCATCCATACCAACATTTTCCGATTGTTTTTGAAATGTTCGCAGTTGAAATACCAAAACAATAGATAAATGCTTAAGTCTCTTATATTCAGCATTTGCAGGCCACTTGAGCTGGAAGCTTTACCTGAGATCACATGACAATCATACATCAGCAAAAAACGCAGCACAGATTTTGCCATCCACACTACAACGCAAGATTGGCGTTTTCACACTCATCCACTTTGGAGAAAGTTTTCAAAAAGTTGCCCTGTGATGGCCTGGCAGCCTGTCCAGGGTGTCTCCCCCGCCTGCCGCCCAATGACTGCTGGGATAGGCTCCAGTATCCTTGCGACTCTGAGAGCAGGATAACGGTTCAGATAATGGATGGATGGATGTTTTAAGTGGTCAAAAATGCCTGCCCTAGTGTGGATGGATGGCCGAAGCAAAGGAAAAGAGAAATGATTTAAATTTATCTGTGTTAAGTAAGGACATGGCAAAAGTTGTCTTGCAATTGGAGAAGTAAGTACTGTGACCCTGTGGGTGTTTTGTGAGAAAATCTTCACAAATTAACACCTTCTTAACAAGTCTTGAGGCCTAAGTAAGGTTAATATGAGGGAAAAGCAAAACACTAGGCTGATCAGTAAATGATGACCCTAAGTGACAGTTGGCCTTTTGTTAGCAGCTTGCTTGTCTATGTACTTGTTCATGTTATGTGGGTATATAAGCAGTGCATAGTTAATGTCTGTGCTGAGTTGCCTCTTTTTATCTGCCATAGGTGGAACCCTCACTCAGAACACCTGCAGAGAAGGACGCTGAACAGCAGGGGGCGCACAGGCTCTCTGGACGAGCTGGAGGAATTTGCCCGGTGCTATGAACCCCGCGCTCGACGTGGTGAGCCACGCGACCGAGCCTACGACCACAACTACCGGGACAACAGTCCCCCCCGACGGTTCTACGAGGACGAAGACGAAGGCTGGCATCGGCGAAGCCCCTCCCCTCTGCCACAGAAAAGACGGGGCACGTGGGACAGTGACCGGCCCTCTCGACTGTCCCACCGCCAGCCGCAGGCGGGGAGGAACTATGACGACGCCTTCCTCAATGGCATACTGGAGAGCAAGACGAGAGGGCGGGGAGGGGGCAGAGGTGCTGGGAAGGCCGACGAGGACAGCGACACGCCCTCCAAGGGAAGTTCACGAGGAAAGGGCAGCGACCACTACAACAGCAGGTCGCCCAGCAACCGTCCTGAAGAAGACGACCCTCTGCCGCCATACTCTGAGCTGGAGGCGGAGAGGTACCGCAGGGCCGACCGGGACGCCGAACGTTACCGCACGGTAGAACCGCCGAGTTCTGAGTGCTACAGGACCGTTGACCCGGCCATGAGGCCCTTCTGCTACAGCCGCCCACCTCAGAACCTGTCCCAAACCCTACAGGGGGGCCGAGAGGACCGAGACAGGAGCCGAAACATGGTGAGTTACTTATAGAAAGGAAAAGGACATCTTTCCTCTTCAGCGCTTTGGTAGAGGAGCCTGCATAGATATATATACAGAATCCTGTAAATAATCAATGACCATTTTCAAATTGTTGCCAAATCTGATGTACAGTTGTCTTTAGCCTACTGTATCTTAAGAAAGAATTTAATGTGCATATACGATTGATTTATTCTGTCTTACACTGAGTCATTAATATTTAACATGATTTCAAGAGGACAACCATTTTATTAGGGATGCACTGATCTCACGTTTTCATTGCTGATACCGATTCAGAGTACGAATCTTTTTAGACCGTTAGCTTGGGGGTCAGCGGACAAAATAATGGCGATAGAATCGGTTTTTAGTCTTGCGGTAAAATCTCAAATACAGATACTCCGTTTTAGCCCGGTCCCTATAGCCAATCACAGTATCAGTGCATCCCTACATTTATGCTAAAATAATCACCAATGAACAACGGCAAGCAAAAATTACATAGCTGCGTTAACACGCTACATTAAAACGCAGGTGATGCGGCTAAGCATGGGCTACTAACTGTACTGCAAATGCTTAACTTGGGTCTAACTAATGGGAAATGTGCACGGTGGAATCGGTAACGCACACACACTACTAACCGAGCTTGAACCGCATGATTTCTGTGAACTGAAACCCAAGCCGAACCGCTCTAAACCCGCAGCTTGACTTGAGGATGTCTAACGTGTGGCCCTGGTGCCTTTCCTTAACAGAGCGCCGCACTGAGCAGAGGTTCTCTCAATGTGTGAGGCGGCAGAAAAAGAGAAAACTCGAGCCTCGCCCCAAAAAGCACCGCCGGCTTTGAGAGTTTGGCCCCACTCTTTAAAAAGCATCTTAACACTAACCCTTCAAACAGCTGTGGCGCCGTCTCACTGAAATAACAGCATGGAAACGTCTGCGGATGGAAAATCCCGAGAGAATGGACAGCACATGATGCGAGCTGGTGTTTTGTCGAAGTCCGTGTGTATTTTCACGATAGTCGACTATGAAAGAGTAATTGTTCAAGTGTGTGTCTTGATTATGGTTGTATGTGAGACTGGACCTTAGTTGTTAAGTGAGAGGACTTGTCTTCCTGTGCCAAAACGTTTTGTATCTGTGAAGGTTGTTCTGCCGAGGGGCGTCCGGGTAGCGTAGCGGGTCTATTCCGTTGCCTACTGACACAGGGATCGCCGGTTCGAATCCCTGTGTTACCTCCGGCTTGGCCGGGCGTCCCTACAGACACAACTGGCTGTGTCTGCGGGTGGGAATCCGGATGTGGGTGTGTGTCCTGGTCGCTGCACTAGCACCTCCTCTTGTCGGTCGGGGCGCCTGTTCGAGGGGGAGGAGGGGGGACAGGGGGGAATAGCGTGATACTGCCACGTGCTACGACCCCCCGGCGAAACTCCTCACTGTCAGGTGAAAAGAAACGGCTGGCGACCACATGTGTCGGAGGAGACGTGGTAGTAGTCTGCAGCCCTCCCCGGATCGGCAGAGGGGGTGGAGCAGCGACCGGAAGAGTGGGGTAGTTAGCCAGGTACATTGGGAGAAAAAAAAGGGGGGGTTGTTCTGCCAGTGTCAGGACCGTGTATGTGTAGTGTTTGCCTTGTGTTGTGGAACACTACACAGACCGAGCCCGCCACCCTCGAAATGTTTTTTCACTCCATCCTCCAAAACTCTCACTGAACATGTGGTAAACTCAGGTTCACTTTGTGTGTGTGTGTGTGTGTGTGTGTGTGGTGTGAGGGTGTGTTTCTGCCCATTGTGGAAGACATTGTAATAATTGCATGTGTGTAGGTATGTATGCATACTGTATATCTATGTACTGTACTTTGAATTGGATTTGAATTGCACTGATGAACAATCTGAGCCCATGGTTACAGAACAGGCCTTCGGGCTACATGATGGGCTTGGACACTGTGCCATATCATTTATTTGCATTTCAATTGTTTTGACATGAGTGATTTTTTTTATATATATCTATATCTATATAAAACACATATTGTCATGGCTCAGAAGTGGATCTCTTTGTGTAGTTACTACATCTGATAATGTGTGTGATAATTTCTGTGTGCCCTGGATAAAGAGCACGGTTCTTTATCGTCTCTTATCAAAAAACACACAGCTAAATAAATACACGCTTAAGTGCTGCTCCCAACCTTCAGCTACAGTCCAGTCCAGTTACACACCTTCTGTCATTCACAGCGTGTGTTTGACTTCACAACTTGGAGAGAAAATGTCTTAATAACGATATATATATATATATATATATATATATATATATATATATATATATATATAGCGTTTTCCCCTCACAACCGTCAATGGCGTTGTGAGTGCTCGACTAATGAGGAGCGGAATATCAACACGGATACAGGAAAAGAAAAAAAAAGTTTTTTTCCTGTATCCGTGTTGATATATATATATATATATATATATATATATATATATATATACACACACACAGCACAAACAGGCTCTAACCAGAGTAGAAAAAGAAGTGGGAGGCCGCGTTGCACAACTGAGCAAGAAGATAAGTACATTAGAGTCTCTAGTTTGAGAAACAGACGCCTCACAGGTCCCCAACTGGCATCTTCATTAAATAGTACCTGTTAGAGCCTGTTTGTGCTGTCCTCTGAAGGGAGTAGTACACACCGGTGTAGGAAATCTTCAATTTCTTAGCAATTTCTCGCATGGAATAGCCTTCATTTCTAAGAACAAGAATAGACTGTCGAGTTTCAGATGAAAGTTCTCTTTTTCTGGCCATTTTGAGCGTTTAATTGATCCCACAAATGTGATGCTCCAGAAACTCAATCTGCTCAAAGAAGTGCCCATCCAACCAATCCAACTTGTGGGAGCTGCTTCTGGAAGCGTGGGGTGCAATTTCTCCAGATTACCTCAACAAATTAACAGCTAGAATGCCAAAGGTCTGCAATGCTGTAATTGCTGCAAATGGAGGATTCTTTGACGAAAGCAAAGTTTGATGTAAAAAAAATCTTATTTCAAATACAAATCATTATTTCTAACCTTGTCAGTGTCTTGACTCTATTTTCTATTCATTTCACAACATATGGTGGTGAATAAGTGTGACTTTTCATGGAAAACACGAAATTGTTTGGGTGATCCCAAACTTTTGAACGGTAGTGTACATACATACATACATACATATACTGGGGGTTTTTCTCGGAAACCATCAATGGTGTTGATAAAAGTGCTTAACAAATGTGGAGCAGAATAGAGATCTAATCTTAAAAAATATATATGTATATATATATATATATATATATATATACATATACACTACCGTTCAAAAGTTTGGGATCACATTGAAATGTCCATATTTTTGAAGGAAAAGCACTGTACTTTTCAATGAAGATAACTTTAAACTAGTCTTAACTTTAAAGAAATACACTCTATACATTGCTAATGTGGTAAATGACTATTCTAGCTGCAAATGTCTGGTTTTTGGTGCAATATCTACATAGGTGTATAGAGGCCCATTTCAAGCAACTATCACTCCAGTGTTCTAATGGTACAATGTGTTTGCTCATTGGCTCAGAAGGCTAATTGATGATTAGAAAACCCTTGTGCAATCATGTTCACACATCTGAAAACAGTTTAGCTCGTTACAGAAGCTACAAAACTGACCTTCCTTTGAGCAGATTGAGTTTCTGGAGCATCACATTTGTGGGGTCAATTAAACGCTCAAAATGGCCAGAAAAAGAGAACTTTCATCTGAAACTCGACAGTCTATTCTTGTTCTTAGAAATGAAGGCTATTCCATGTGAGAAATTGCTAAGAAATTGAAGATTTCCTACACCGGTGTGTACTACTCCCTTCAGAGGACAGCACAAACAGGCTCTAACCAGAGTAGAAAAAGAAGTGGGAGGCCGCGTTGCACAACTGAGCAAGAAGATAAGTACATTAGAGTCTCTAGTTTGAGAAACAGACGCCTCACAGGTCCCCAACTGGCATCTTCATTAAATAGTACCCGCAAAACACCAGGGTCAACATCTACAGTGAAGAGGCGGCTGCGGGATTCTGGGCTTCAGGGCAGAGTGGCAAAGAAAAAGCCATATCTGAGACTGACCAATAAAAGAAAAAGATTAAGATGGGCAAAAGAACACAGACATTGGACAGAGGAAGACTGGAAAAAAGTGTTGTGGACGGATGAATCCAAGTTTGAGGTGTTTGGATCACAAAGAAGAACGTTTGTGAGAC
Source organism: Lampris incognitus (assembly GCF_029633865.1). NCBI lineage: Eukaryota > Metazoa > Chordata > Actinopteri > Lampriformes > Lampridae > Lampris > Lampris incognitus. The sequence goes on along the minus strand of NC_079221.1, from coordinate 10,685,602 downwards.
GCAGAACAAATGAAAAGATGCTGGAAGAATGCCTGACGCCATCTGTTAAGCATGGTGGAGGTAATGTGATGGTCTGGGGTTGCTTTGGTGCTGGTAAGGTGGGAGATTTGTACAGGGTAAAAGGGATTCTGAATAAGGAAGGCTATCACTCCATTTTGCAACGCCATGCCATACCCAGTGGACAGCGCTTGATTGGAGCCAATTTCATCCTACAACAGGACAATGACCCTAAACACACCTCCAAATTGTGCAAGAACTATTTAGAGCAGAAGCAGGCAGCTGGTATTCTATCGGTAATGGAGTGGCCAGCGCAGTCACCAGATCTGAACCCCATTGAGCTGTTGTGGGAGCAGCTTGACCGTATGGTACGCAAGAAGTGCCCATCCAACCAATCCAACTTGTGGGAGCTGCTTCTGGAAGCGTGGGGTGCAATTTCTCCAGATTACCTCAACAAATTAACAGCTAGAATGCCAAAGGTCTGCAATGCTGTAATTGCTGCAAATGGAGGATTCTTTGACGAAAGCAAAGTTTGATGTAAAAAAAATCTTATTTCAAATACAAATCATTATTTCTAACCTTGTCAATGTCTTGACTCTATTTTCTATTCATTTCACAACATATGGTGGTGAATAAGTGTGACTTTTCATGGAAAACACAAAATTGTTTGGGTGATCCCAAACTTTTGAACGGTAGTGTATATATATATATAGAGAGAGAGAGAGAGAGAGAGAGAGAGAGCTATAGATATATAGATATAAGGATATAAGATGGATATAAGTAAGAGAAACTATAATCAAAAAGAGTAGTCATTAGAAAAAAGAACACAGTTACAATCAACACAACACAGTGGAACATTCGAATCCACATTTGAATAGAACAAAATAAAACAAAAGTTGGAGGAAATAAAATCAAAGTACGTTTATTTCCCTGCTATAGGGCACACAGTCAAAGACAACAGGAGACAGGAAATGAATGAAAATGATGTGTCCTTCCCAGACTGACATCACAATACCAGGAAGGAAACTCGCATAGCTTTCAAATAAAGCTGCGGCCAGGGACAAACGGGACGGTGGCTCCATTCATTTATGGGGCATTTTTAACCAAATTTCAAGTAGCCGCACTTCAGTTTGTCAAGAGGCGCACTCATTCAGTCTGGACAGGCGAGTTTTGTATAAACTGTACAAAAGGCCTTTGCATTCAGTGGGGGGATGAAAACAACCACACACACACACACACACACACACACACAAAGAACTCGAACACTCATCCGTCACCACTCATCATGGGAATGAACCGTAAATTGAGTCCGCCGGAGGGAATGAAATAGGTCTGCAGTTATCCCTTTATCCCTGAAGGCCGATCTGCATCCTCTTACGCTCAGTCCACCTTCAAATTCCTCAGGACTCACTTCAGAACCTCTGAATACTGACTCCATTTTCTACACTGACTGCCGAGAGGGAAAACAACTTCGCTACCGGCCCGCCTGTATCGCACCAAGCTGTCCGAGTAATCAAACTACAAGATTATTATATTTTATCTTCTTTTATTTTTTAGCTTTTATTTGACAGGACAGAGGAGATAGACAGGAAACACAGGGTAAAGAGAGGAAGAGAAGACATGCACCGGGGGACCCATGGCCGGATTTGAACCTGCAGTCAGGCCACTTAACGGACTGAGACACCAGGACAATTGAGGATTAGGATTTATGGAAAAGAAAAAGAAGATATTCATAGAAAAAATCCACTGTCACCCATCGAAACTGCGAACAGCCACTTCAACAGCCACTTAATCTGCTGTTTATCGATTGGTTCTCTCTTTCAGTTTAATCCGTTTCATTTGGACTCACATCATTCTCTTTTCTTTTGCTTTGGTGTATTTTTCACTGTGGGAAGCACGGTGGCGCAGTGGTTAGCGCGGTCGCCTCACAGCAAGAAGATCCTGGGTTCGAGCCCCCGGGGGTAGTCCAACCTTGGGGGGTCGTCCCGGGTCGTCCTCTGTGAGGAGTTTGCATGTTCTCCCTGTGTCTGTGTGGATTTCCTCCGGGTGCTCCGGTTTCCTCCAACAGTCCAAAGACACATAGGTCAGCGGAATCGGCCGTACTAAATTGCCCCTAGATGTGAATGTGTGTGTGTGTGTGTGATGGCCTGGCGGCCTGTCCAGGGTGTCTCCCCACCTGCCGCCCAATGACTGCTGGGATAGGCTCCAGCATCCCCACGACCCTGAGAGCAGGATAAGCGGCTCGGATAATGGATGGATGGATGGATATTTTTCACTGTATTAAGCTTTGTTTTTCTTTGTTGATGCTTTCTGTCTGTTTTCTTCTCTACCTCCTTTTCTTCTGTGCCCTTTCACTCCATGTAAAGCAGGTTACATTGCATTGTAATGAATGAACTGGGCTTTTTATGCGTGCTCAATAATCCAGGTAAGAAAATCAAAGAAGGCTGAATCAGTTCGTCTGGACACAATGTTTCTTGACGGAAACATGTCATCACTTATCTGAGTGACCTCTTCAGTCTCAACTGACTGCAGGTGCCCCCGCCCTTATAAACAATACAGTGGCACAACGACTGAAACCAACCACCATCTTCATATGCAAATATGGGCGTGACCATTAAGCACAGGTTTGATGGCCATGCGTACTATTCACAGAGGATTTGGGAATGTTTGCATGAGGGACATCATTACGGAGGGGGATGAAACGATGGTCCCTAATGATGTACGTCTCTCTTCACTTGCGGTCCTGTTGATAAAGCAATGGAGGTAATCCTTATGAAATTACAAAACGACCCCACTCTTAGCAATAGGACCACCCTTAACGCTGACCAAGTGTGTCTGCTCCTGAAGCTGTGTCTTCAGTCCACACACTTCATATACAGGGGGCAGTACTATAGGCAGAGAGAGGCATGGGTGTGCTATGGGTTCCCGTTTCACCTGTAGTGGCCAACTTGTTTATATGGAGGAAGTGGAAAAGAGAGCTCCGATGTCCTATCCAGGGACACCACCTAGCCATTGGTTCAGATTTGTGGATGACACCTGGGTTAAAATTAAATCTCAGGATTTAGCACATTTCACCGACCACATTAACTCTGTGGACAACCACATCAAGTTCACCGGGGAGGATGTGAAACATGACAGGTTAGCCTTCTTAGACTGTAAAATTGCAATTGGTGATGGGCAAACCAACACAGACTGATCAGTACTTAAGCTTTGACTCTCCTCATCCACTGGAGCACAAACTAGGAGTCATCGGGACGCTGTACCACCGAGCTGACAACATCCCCACCGACACAGCGGCTGGGGAAGGGGAGAAATCCCACATTAAACAGGCCTTGGGTAAGTGTAGTTATCCTAACTGGGTGTCTGTCAAAGCCAAGAAGACACCCAAACTACACCAGCTGATTGAGGAGAGGAGAAGGACAACAGCTGCCTAAGCGTAAACCAGTGGTGATTCCGTATGTGGCGGGAGTGTCGAAATAGTTCATACACGTATTTTCCAAACACCGCGTCTCAGTTACTTTCAAACCCCAAAACACGCTGAGCCAGAAGTGGGTCCACCCCAAGGATCGGGTCCCCCTACACAAACAGCAATATAGTGTACAGTGAACAGTGTGCACTAAGAGAAATTAAGTGATTAAGTAGATTAAGTGCCAGGAGGATTGTCATGACTTGTACATTGGGGAAACTAAACATGCTGGCCAGGGGCATGGCACAGCACGGGAGAGCTAACACGTCAGGCCAGGACTCCGCAGTCTACACCATCCACAGGCCAGGGATGAGGATGTGGTCATGCTTGATGGGGAGGAACACTGATTTGAACGGGGAGTCAAAGAGGCCATCTATGTTAATAGGGAACGACCATCCCTGAACCCGGGGGGGGGGGGGGAGTACATTTGTCGCCATCTTACAATGCTGATTGCAAAAATTCCCAAATCCTCTGTGTGCATGGCCATTGAAACGGTAGTTAATGGTTACGCCATATTTGCTCATATGAAACTGATTGTTGGTTTCAGTCGTTATGCAACTGGGTTGTTTATAAGGGTGGGAATACCTGCAGTCAGTTTAGACTGAAGAGGTCACTTAGATGAGTGATGAAACATAGCTGTCAATAAACGTAGCCAGACGAACTGATTCAACCTTCTTTGATGTGCTGTAGATAGCTAGCTAGCTAGATAGACAGACCGACATATTGATTGATTAAATGCAACGTCCGTCGAGGAGGACTTTAAAATGACTATGTAATAAGTTAAAACTGAACTTGACCGTCAACTTGACGGTGTCGGTCTCTGTGTGAATGTCGTTAATATGAACTGGTAGGCAATAAATAAATATTACGATGACTTATCCTACCTTGTGGAAACGACCTGCTTGACGGCGAACTTACGGTGACCGTGATCTGCGCATGCGCAGCGAAACGAAAAGCTTAAAACATGGCGTTTGTCCAAAACCTTCGACCGTCAAAAAGTTGTGCCCGCAGTAAAGCGACGCAAAAAAGAAAAAGTACAAGTCCTCCCACCTCCTGGTTGAGTTTGGGTCCTGTGGTGGTGGCGTGGGTTAGGTTATTACGGTTATAGGTGTGGGTTTGGTGTGGTTAAGGTGTGGAGGGTGGTCGTCCCTTAAAAACGCCTTCTAGTGACGTCTGTTGGGTGACTGTCACACTTTGCGACGGTCGCAGATTTTTGCGTGCGTCGACTCATTGGACGAGACTGTGGCTACTTTCTGAGAAGACACACATGTTTATTTATCTATGTATCTGTTTATTCATCGGTAGACGCGTTGTTTGTGTCTGTGGTTACATCGCGCACCCAAGGGGGGACGCCATCTCTGTTCTTCCTCCACCCTCTCTTGCACCTGTTCGGGGGCGGGCCCGTGATGTCATCTCGAGGTGGGGGGGGGGGGATGGGGACTCGTCTTCTTCGCCGGATCTCAGGGAGGAGGGAAGTTAGTTGGTCTCGGACGCAGTGAAAGTACTCGTCCGTCAACACCAGGAGTCCGCCGAGCCGGGAGCTTTAGAAGGCCCGGCACAGAGGACGTGCAGGTTGATGCCGCCTGTCGCGCAACGTTTTTGTTCATCTAAATGTTCACCTTTCCTGTCCCTCGGGAACTGACGCGCCTCAGAGGACAGTGCGCCGCGCTTCCGCGACGGGACCGGGATGGCAACTATGGTGTTGATGGCGGCTCTGCTCTTCTACCTGTCGACCGGTGAGTTTGTTAACTCTTCTGTGCCCATAAGGGACGTTTCTTAATTCGGTTGAGGGATAAAGGCCCCGCAAAACCCACTTTGGGGAAACTTTTGAAAAGTAAGCACGCCAGTAAGTTAATCATCGACAGATGTAAACAGGACAAGGGCGACCCTCCGTCACGTGACTAAACACTGTTAATGACGCCTGTTAATAACCTGTTTTACATTACATTTACATCTCCTCGTTTAACAGATGCTTTTACCCAAACGACTGACAAGAGAGACACCAATTATCGGATAAATCTACCGTGACTAGCTGGTATCACAGAATACTAACTACATAGTCACCATATCATTGTAGTACTATATGAAGAAGTACATTTGCTACAGTCATATCATAGTGATGCTATGTGAAGTAATAGTTGTACATTTGCTACGCAGTATTCCTATCACAGTAGTACTATGTGAAGTTGTGCTAGTAGTACATGTACTACATAGTTGTCAGATAGTAATATATGAAGTACTAACTAGTAGTAGTAGTACATTTACTAAATAGTGATCATATTATAGTAGTTATTATAGTAGTGGACACCCAGCAGGACTAAAAACAAAACCTGTCAAAGGGCGGATGGGTTCCTCTGGAACCAACGGCCATCCATACCTGGAGAGGAGATAGGGACCACCAGGTACTCCTCCTACTGAAACACAATGATGACTCAACCAATGCTGAGGCATCAGCTGTGCTCCTACGACCTCCATAGGTTACAGAACTGATGATGATGATGATGATGATGATGATCTGAAGTAGTAGCTGCAACATATTTTCTCCATAATAATCCTATCATAGTGTCACTATATGAAGTAGTACATTTGCTTCATAGTAATCATATCATAGTAATACGATAAGATGTAATAAAGTACATTTGCTAAATAGTAATCATATATCAAAGAGTGCATGCCATGTTGAGTACATTAGGTGTAAGTGCACATTAGGTAACCAAGAATCAAAATAAAAAGTACAATTACATTGCCACATATCAGTATGACAGGCTGTATTGTAATTGTATGAAACATACAAGTTAAGAAAGTTTCCTTTTGATCTTCATACTGACAAAAGAGAAAACTCCATACAGACTTACAATCCCTCACGCAAATAATTTTCTTCGTGAACATGTTGGCCTGCCAATAATGTGGAGTCTCATATCTGCAATGCTGATGATTGACATCTGTAAATACATGTTAATAATAGGATATTGGAGAAGGTATAAAGCAGGTGTAGCGCAGTAGATTGTGACCGGTCGGATGAGATTCTTACCCATTAAAGAGCAACATGCTTACATTTCATCAAACTAAACCAAAAAAACCCTTTAAAGTAAGAGGACTTTGTCCAACTTGTAATGTACCCATAATTCTGTCCCTACCTTATTATAACACCCCCCCATGTTAACCCCATCTTGTCATCCTGCTGCAGAGACACTGTCCATACAAGTGATTGTTCCAGAGACTGAGAGGAGTACCGCTCTCTTTGCGTCTGTGATCCTCCGTTGTGACTACTCCACCTCTGCGAACCCTCAGGAGGTGCTTGTCACCTGGCGGTACAAGTCCTTCTGTAAGGACCCCGTCCTGGAGTACTATTCCACAGGTGAGGCCCCGACTGGGCAGATGCAGCGGTCCCAACATGCTGTAATAGTAGTGGTAGTAGACCTTTATTTGTCCCCGAGGGGCAGTTGGTTTTGCTGTAGTAGCAATAAAAAACAACACAGGCCGAAACACACAAGATAAAGACCACACATAAATAAAATAACACATAAAAACATGAATAAATGGTGAACAGGTGAAGCACAAAATGTACAATAGTAGTGAAAAAAGGAGGGAGAAACGGGCATGGTTGGAGATGTGCTGATGCTACCTGTACAGAGTTGAGCAGTGAAATGGCAGAGAATGGTGTGAAAGAGAATTTATATCTGATAGTTTTGGCAGATGATTGTCTGAAGCAGGAACCAGAGGAGAGAAACTTAAATTCTAAGTGTAGAGGATGGGTAATGGCAGATAGAATGGATTCAGCTTTCCTTAACAACTGTTTGTTGTACAGTTCAGATAGACTTTCCTGCTACTGACTTTCGTCACCCTTGTTAATGAGTTTTTCTGTTTGAGGTTGAGAGATGCATATTAGCAGATAAAAGAAAAAGTGAAAACTGGCTCAAAAAATGTATAAAACAATGTCATCAGGGATCTGTCAACGTGGATCTTGGCTAGCTTCCTCAGACAAAAAAGATGCTGCTGACTTTCTTACTCAGTATATCTGTATTCCTATCAAAGGTCATCTTATTGTCAATTATAATGCCCAAATACTTACAAGACTCAACAATCTCAACATCTTGTCCGTTAAATATAGTGTTTGCAGGATTTGGGTGGTGACATCTGAAATCAATGCACATGCCCTTGGTTTTTGTCACATTCAGTTCTAGAAAGGCTTCATTACACCAATTCAAAAAATAGTTTAAAGCAGGACCATTAGACATTTCAGCATTGTTCAAGCAGGCTCACTATGACTGTATCGTCTGCAAACTTCCAGTTGTGATGGTTGTCAAACTCGCTACAACATTCATTGGTGTACATAATATATAACAGAAGAGAGCGGATGCAGCCTTGAGGGGAGCCAGTTGATGTTCTAGACAGTCCAGAGAGATGTTCATTTACTCTCACTCACTGAGTCCTGTCAGTGTGGAAGTCCAAAATCCAGCCCACATTGTTGGAGTCCAACCAAAAGTACTCGCTGAGTTTTGCACCAGCAGGTGTGGTCTTGAACACGGATGCAAAGTCCACAAACAACAATCTAGCATGGTTTTTACTACCCTCTAAGACTCAGAGATGGCCAACATGATCCAGAAAGGGCCAGTGTGGGTGCTGGTCTTTGTTCCAACCAAGCAGTTACACACCTGAGTCACAAATCAAGATCCTGAGCAAAGAGTATTGGTTGACTAATAGGTGTGTAACTGCTTGGTTGGAACAAAAACCTGCACCCACACTGGCCCTTTCTGGATCATGCTGCCCATCCCTGCAAGTGCCAAGTGCTTATATATGAAGTTGAGTAGTTATAGTAGCATCCTGCAACCCCCTGTTGGTTCGATATGCAAATTGTAGAGGGTGAAGGAGATGTTCAGTCCTGCCCTTTTTATCAGTTCTTCAAGTGACTTAATAACTAATTAGGTCAGGGCCACAGGTCTGTAATCGTTCAGAGTTTTGGGGTGGCTATTTTTGGCAATGGGAACTATTGTAGATTGTTTCTATAAATTAGGAACTCTCTGTTGACAGAATGACAAATTAAAAATATAATGGAACACAGAGCCTAATTGATCAGCACAGTGGATCAGCATACGGCTGCCAGTGTTGTCAGGGCCAGGTCTTGAGTTGGTCTTAAAATGCTTAAAAATATTTACAAGGCTGTCACGACTGTGGGATCCACTACCCGGAGATACCACCAGATGTCAACCTTCACCCATTCGAGTTAATTTGACACCCCTGTTATAGCCCTTTTGCCACGATTATGACTCCGTTTGTGGCTGCGCTTACTCCACCCTTCAAGGTTCATATTTTTCTTGCATTGAAAGTATTTTTCCGGGCGTCCAGGTTGCGTAGCAGTCTATTCCATTGCCTACCAACATGGGGATCGGGCGTTCAAATCCTCGTTACCTCCGGCTTGGTCGGGCAACCCTACAGACACAATTGGCCGTGTCTGCAGGTGGGAAGCCAGATGTGGGTATGTGTTCTGCTCACTGCAGTAGCGCCTCCTCTGGTTGGTCGGGGCACCTGTTCGGGGGGAAGGGGGAACTGGGGGGAATAGCGTGGTCCTCCCACGCACTACGTCCCCCTGGTGAAACTCCTCACTGTCAGGTGAAAAGCAGCGGCTGGCGACTCCACATATGTTGGAGGAGGCGTGTGGTAGTCTGCAGCCCTGCCCGGATCGGCAGAGGGGGTGGAGCAGAGACCGGGACGGCTCGGAAGAGTGGAGTAATTGGTCGGATACAACTGGGGAGCAAAAGGGGGGAAAATCAATAAAAAAAGGAGAAGGTATTTTTCCTTTGTAGTTTGAGTAGCTTCTTTTGTGTAAACACAACATCCATTGCACGTTGTCCGTCTTGGGAGAGAGATCCCTCCTCTGTTGCTCTCCCTGAGGTTTCTTCCTATTTTTTTCTCCCTGTTAAAGGTTTTTTGTAGGGAGTTGTTCCTTATCCGATGCGAGGGTCTAAGGACAGGATGTTGTGTTGCTGTAAAGCCCCTTTTGAGACACATTTGTAATTTGTGATAGTGGGCTAATTGACTTGACTTTATTTGACCTTCTCCCCTTTTGTGTATACATTTTCAAAGTTTATACATCCTTAGTTGTGTACTGCCGTTTGTTTGTTTCTCAAGTAAAGACCGAATTATTGTTTAAAGTCTGGTTTCCGTGTTTTCTGCAGTTGGGTCCAACCCCAAACCGAGGTCCAAACCGATGGCATAATCCTGTGTTTAGTGTTATTTTTAGTGGCGATGTCATGTTTTTGCGGCTGCGATGTGACATCAGTGTGTGAAGTTTGGGCGGTGTGTTCAGTCACACAGTCCATTTAGAGACTGGTGGTACTTCCACTGGTAGGTAATACTGAATGATATGACCTTCTGTCAGCAAGTCATGAAAAGTGTTCTTGAAATGTCACGGAAAATACTTTCCTGAAAAGGGTGGGAACCCTGTACCAGTAGCCTACACAATCTCTTTTCCAGTGTTTGATGAGATACAAACCACAAACCCGTGACAGGGTGTTGGGCACCCAAGACTCATCGATGCTCTACGGTAACAAAGGCTATCCCAAATGGCCCGAACCGACAGAAGGTGTTGTATGGCAAATGTCAACGAAATTTTTAATGATGGTTATGGGAGGAATGTGTCTCAATACACAGTGCATCGTACCCTGCTGTGTATGGGGCTGTATAGCCGTATACACAGCAGGGTGCCCATGACCTAGGAGCAATGGAAGAAGGTGGCCTGGTCTGACGAATCACATTTTCTTTTACGTCGTGTGGACGGTGGAGTGTGTGTGCTCCGTTTACCTGGGGAAGAGATGGCACCAGGATGCACTATGGGAAGAAGGCAAGCCAGCGGAGACAGTGTGATGCTCCGGGCAATGTTCAACTTGGAAATCTTGGGTCCTGGCATTCATGTGGATGTTGCTTTGACACGTACCACCAACCTAAACATCATTGCAGACCAGGTACACCCCTTCATGGCAACAGTATTCCCTGATGGCCGCGGCCTCTTTCAAAGAGTTAAAGGTGTTGCCTTGGCCTCCAAATTCTCCAGATCTCAATCCAATCAAGTATCTGTGGGATGTGCTGGAAAAACAAGTCCAATCCACAGCAGCTCCATCTCGCAACTTAAAGGACACCTTCAGAGGTCTTGTGGAGTCTAGTACATTTTCTGTTCTATGCCCGTCTGCCATTGTCAGGTTGTTCACCTGTAGGTGCTGGTTACAGTGGGACTGTTATGATGGGACGTTAGCGTCCTTCATCTTTTTATTCCTCCATCCTTCATCTTTTTATTCCTCCATTTTTAGCCTATCAGGCAGCTCTGCAGCTGGGTCAGGACCCCGCCAATGACTGTCCAGACCGCCAGCGCACCCTTCGCACTGTCATCCAGAAGAGGGGCAGCAATGAGGCGATGCTGGGTTCAGAGTACCGAGAGCGCAAGATAACCATGCAAAACAGTGAGTTTAACATCAGCTTCATAACTATTTTACTTTTCCAATCAACCATGATGATATACTGTATCATTACTGTATCAAACCCTGGACCATTTTTGTGAGTTTGCTGACATCTACAGGTTAAAAAGATGTGTAAAGGTCAAAACATAGCAGGCTGGTCTTGTTGTCTGTGATGTTAGCATAGCAGGATAAACACAGCTATGACTAATAACATTAATAATGGATCTGTTGGATGTAGATGTGTCACTGTCTGTCTGTCTGTCTGTCAGTGCTGATAGGTGTGCTGGCACATCTAAATGCAGACCCATCCCTGATACACACTGAGATAATAATATACACACAGAATACAGCCTCTTCTCCAAGGCGAACAGAAAGGTTTGTGGGTTTTTTGTTGTTGTTGTTGAATTTGTTGTCACGTATCAACAGAAGCTGACCTTGTCATTACTGAGGTGATGTGGTGGGACAACGGTGTGTATTTCTGCTCCATCGACGCTCCTGGTGACACAACAGGAGACTCGGACCGGGAAGTCAAACTCATCGTTTACCGTAAGTTGTAATGCAGAGCAGTAGTGCCACTTCTTTTCTTTTTTTTTTGTGTGTGTGGGGGGGGTTTCTCCCCTTTTTCTCCCCAATTTTAGCCGGCCAATTTCCTCATTCTTCCGAGCCATCCCGGTCGCCGCTCCACCCCCTCTGCTGATCCAGGGAGGGCTGCAGACTACCACATGCCTCCTCCGATACATGTGGAGTCGCCAGCTGCTTCTTTTCACCTGACAGTGAGGAGTTTTGCCTGGGGGACTTGGCATGTGGGAGGATCACGCTATTACCCCCAGTCCCCCCCCCCCCGAACAGGCACCCCGACTGACCAGAGGAGGTGCTAGTGCAGCGACCAGGACACATACCAACATCCGGTTTCCCACCCGCAGACACGGCCAATTGTGTCTGTAGGGACGCCCGACCAAGCCGGAGGCAACAGGGGGATTCAACTGGCGATCTCCGTGTTGGTAGGCAACGGAATAGACCGCTCCGTTAACCGGATGCCCGACTCTCATTCTTTTTGAATGAATCTCTGGCATATAGCGTGCTCAAACACCCATGATATTACCAGCATCAACAAGAACAACGGTCTTCAAGATTTGAGCTTTATGGTCGCTGGAAGGTGCTGCAGCGATAGCATGGCTCACCCAAAAGCCTTTTATCAATCTACCCTGGTGCATGACGACTCCTTTCTCCCTACATTGCTTCAGACTGGCTGACCGTCTTATTCATCATCATTGGTGCCTTGCTGCTGATCATGCTGTTCTGCATATGCTGCTGCCAGTGCTGCCCACAAAAGTGCTGCTGTTATGTCCGCTGCCCCTGTTGTCCACAGACTTGCTGCTGTCCAGAAAAAGGTATTTACAGAGTACTGAAAGCCCCTCCTCTTAAATGTAGACATCAATCATAGTATATGAACCAAGTAGATATCAATCTGTGTATTAACCAAGCCTTATGGGGGCGCCCCGGGGACTCACCTGGTGGAGCTTGTACCACATAAGGCTGAGTCCTTACCGCAGCAGCATGGGTTTGAATCTGGCCTGGGCCCTTTGCTGCATGTCATCCCCTCTCTCTCCCCTGCCTTTCCTGTCTCTCTCAGCTATCACTATCTAATAAAAAAAAAGAAGCAGAAAATGCCAAAAACAAACAAACCAAGTCTTATACCCACTCTGACTCACCCCTAGTGGTGATGCAGCACAGGATGTTACGAGACGCTCAGAAGGCGATGACTCCCTGGCTGCATGGTCAACCCATATATGCTCCCATCAGCTCTAACGTCTCCTCCCAGGGAAACCCCATCCTCTACTCAGGTGAGAAGCACAGCGGCATAAGAAAGCCTGCTGCAGAGGTTTTGTTAAAGTGGCAATCTTGAATATTTCCAGTGTTAGATTATTATCATTCTCTAGTTGACTATTATTGATGCTTGTTGTTCCACCAAAGAGGAAGTTCTGCCTCCTTTCCTCTCTGATAGAACAACCACTGCTGACTGAAGTGAAACGCCTCAGTTCCTGTCATGGTTCATATGCACAGCTTGAAGTTTTTTTCACGGGAATTGTTGCACCGACACCATATGTTAAAATACAAGTGTTGTCAGAAGCAAAGGCTTTCGTGAACTGAGAGTGAGCAGATCCGGTGTTGCTTTACCGTAGTGGGTGATAGATGGTAACGAAACAGACATTCGTTTATATGAAAAAGTTTGAGATGATCACTTTAAATCTACTTTGCTTACGCTGCCGGCAGACATGCTGGTTACAACATCCTGCCTTGTGCTATGCTAGCTAGTTGCTATCTTCACATCGCAGAGGTCTGAAGTGCAAGCTTTCTTATTTTTGAGGCTCAACAGTTTTGCACCATTTCCCAATTGTTTCTGCAATGAAGATGAGTATCTCTGCCAGCCTATTGTTAATAATGCAGATGTTAAGCTGTTACTTTATTGATAATGGTATGTATATATTGGGTTCTGGGTGGCACGGTGACACAGTGGTTAGCGCGGTCACCTCAGCAAGAAGGTCCTGGGTTCGAGCCCCGGGATAGTCCAACCTTGGTGGGTCATCCCAGGTCGTCTTCTGTGTGGAGTTTGCATGTTCTCCCCGTGTCTGTGTGGGTTTCCTCTGGGGGCTCCGGTTTCCTCCCACAGTCCAAAGACACGTAGGTCAGGTGAAATGGCCGTACTAAATTGTCCCTAGGAATGAATGGGTGTGTATGTGTGGGCCCTGTGATGGCCTGGCGGCCTGTCCAGGGTGTCTCACCACCTGCTGCCCAATGACTGCTGGGATAGGCTCCAGCATCCCCACGACCCTGAGAGCAGGATAAGCGGTTCAGATAATGGATGGATGGATGGATATTGGGTTCTCTGAGCATTGCTGGAAAAGTTTAAAGGAAATGAGCACACGGCTCAGTAGGTCAGTGGTAGTCATTTGGAGGCGAGTGAATGCCAGTGAAATAATAGAGACAATATGATGAGATTGCACCAGATGATGTTGTATTGTCAGTGTGTTGTCTTCACACGACCAGTGAGGACAAAGTAATGGAAAATGTTGTTGTCTTTATTGTTTCATAACTCTGTCTTTTGCTGTGTCACATCAGTTTGTTAGGACCAAACTATAAATGAAGGTCGGCGCCGTCTCTCCAAGCGGTTTGTTCTTAAAAGGACCTTGTGTTCTTGTGGCTTCAGGCTCGATTTCAGACCATCCTGCCAAGCAGAACTTTGCTATGGCTCCCATGGGACTGTCACCGGTGCCCTTCCAGCAGCAGGCCCCTCCTCCTCCTCCTCCTCACCGTGGTTCCCATAGAAACACCAGTGCACATGGCAGCGTCCAAGAGACCAACCAGGTGCTGGACTACCTGGAGAGCCAGATGAGGGGCATGGATGGTGGGGCCCTTCAGATGCCTCTGCACTCGGTCCAACATCTGCCCCCCATGGCGGTGGCCCACCCTCCACAGCCTCTCCCCCACACAGTTCCCTTCACATCCAGACCCCCCAGTATGCTGTCTGCCCTTGATGAGATGGGATTAAGGGGGGTGGAGAGGAGGGTCATAACTCTGCCACCAATCGTCCAACATGGGTACAGCCTCTCCCCCCGCAGGGGCGACAGAGGGGGAGAGAGAGCTCGGGGTGACCCCAGAATATCCAGCCAGTCCAGTGGGAGTTCAAACCGCACTGGTGTAGGAGGAGGAGGGGGACGTCGCCACCGTGACCCCCGCGGACATAGAAACCCCTCCCCACCCCAACATGGGCTCCTGCGGGGCTACAGTGACGACTCTGAATGGGAGAGTCAGCGGAATGGAGGTGCACGTGGAGGCGGGAGGCCGGAGAGAGGAGGCTCAGCCGGCAGGAGGGGAGGCGGGACCAGGCCTCGGTCCCGTAGCCGTGACGACCTGATGGAGGACCTGCGGCGCGTCATGCCACGGCGGGACAGGAGCTACTCGCCCCCCCTGCGCCGACAAGGCTCCTGGAGCTCCGACGACGACGACAGCAGGAGAGGAAGAGGAGGCAAAGGGAGGGAATGGTCAGAGAAACCTCCCAGCTACTCCTCCATCGAGCTCAAGCCAGGACGCAGCAACGGCAGACGGACCTACGACCGCTTCTCAGTAAGATCCACAGACGAGTGTTGAGCTGAACACACACGCACACACACACACACACACACACACACACACACACTCTCACACACACACACACACACACACATACACACACTCACACACACACACACACTCCATCATATATCAGCTTGCATTTGTTATTTTCCCTCCCTCCATCCTGCTTCTTTCCTTTGTTTGTCTGTCTGTCTTTTCTGTCTGTCTCACTTTCTTTTTCTGTCTCTTTCAATCCATTTGTCTCTCTTTCGGTTTGTCTTTTTCTCTGTCTGTCTCTCTTTCTGTACGTCTCACTTTCTTTTTCTGTCTCTTTCCATCCGGCCGTCTCTCCCTTTCTGCCTGTTTGTCTCTTTCTGTTTGTTTCATTGTCTGCCTGTCTCTGTCTCTCCCTGTCTGTCTCTTTCTGGTTGCTTGTCTTTTGCTCTTTGTCTCTTTCTACCTGTCTGTCTCTTTCTGTTTGTTTCAGTGTCCATCCGTCTGTGTCTCTCCCTGTCCATCTGTCTCTGTCTCTCCTTGTCTGTCTGTCCCTTTCTGGTTGCTTGTCTTTTGCTCTTTGTCTCTTCCTGCCTGTCTGTCTCTTTCTGTTTGTTTCACTGTCCATCCGTCTCTGTCACTCTGTCTGTCTGTCTGTCTCTTTCTGGTTGCTTGTCTTTTGCTCTTTGTCTCTTTCTGTCTGTTTATCTCTGTCTCTTGTCTGTTTTTCTGCCCCATTTCCCGCCTGTCTGTCTGTCTGTTGCTGTCTGTCTGTCTGTCTGTCTGTCTGCGGCTCATTCTCATTTTTACTGACCCTTCAATTTTCTCTGTCCCTTTCTCTTGTAGGATAGAAGCTCCCGTAGTGGCACCAGTGTAGTTATCTGAAGCCCGTCTGGCTTTTTATTTTTATTTTTATTTCTATTTTTGTTCGATTCATGTTTGTTTTCACCAAAATGTGACAGAAGACGGTCGGTCTGACCCCTGACCCCCAACCTCGTTCAAGTCAGGGTTGTAAGGATGTGGTTGTGGTGACGTCTGCCCGGTGTGCTGAAGTTTCCTGTGTAACAATATAATGTTGTTAGGACACTGCACTGTATGTTTATAAAAGCAATTAAAAGGCTGGTTTTACGAGGAGAAACCCAGGCGGAGGCGGCGGCGGAGGCAGTGGCGGCGGCGGGGGCGGAGGCGGCCATTGATAAATCGCCATATTACACGTGGAGTCTTGGACTAGTGAGTGAGGATAATAGTTGTTGTGTCCTAGTTGTTCAAAAAAGTTTTTTTTTCTCCTTTCTTTGCATGGGAGTGTGTTTTTGTACCCGGTGGTGGAGAGACGTGTGCAGAAGTGAACGTCTCGATCGTTTTGTTTTTTATTTTGTTTTTTACTCGTTTGAAGTTTTAACAAGCAGAGACCATTTGAACACTTTGTCAATGCTGCAGGTAGCTGATTGTCACGTGTCGGTGAGCTGTCAGTGACCAGGTTTCATGTGTGCGTTTGCCTTATCTTACGCTCTGTTTAATGTGTTTCTGTCTTCGGCAACACTCGTTTGGTCGAGCACGAATAGCATTTAAACGCAACTGTGTCATACCCGCACAACAGAGGGATGGATGAAGGAGTCAAGCCGTCGTACCCGGACCACTAAGAGCTGGTCAGCTCCACAACACAAATTGTCCTAGATGTGTGTTTGTTTGTTTTTTTGTAATTTAAGCCGAAGCAGAGTTGAGTTGTAATCACATGTTCATTTTCAATAAAAAAAAAAGTTTCAATGTAACTTAATTTGTGCTCAGTGGTGGTTTTTCTCCGGAGGCCGGCAGCAGCCGCTTTGCCTGTTGTCGACAGGTGATGGTCCCCCTCGCTCCGACTCGCCAGGCTGCAGCGGCCGGCGGGACATAAACGCTCCTGCATGTCGCTGTGTGGGATGCAGCTTCCACTTGGAGATGTTTTTAAGAGGCCTTTAAGTCTCCCGTCACTCAGGAAACCGCTCGCAGCCTGCAAGCTGCAAGATAAACCTCCCAACAGAAACGTCTTCTAGATTACACGGGTTCCCAGTCCACCCAAGTCCATGAAAACAAATCAGAGAGAAATACAGAAGAAGAGAGATCTATCTGCAAAGGAAAGGGAGTTGGTTTTCAGTTATGTCAGGTGCTGAGTGTTGTTGATAGTTAGGCTTGTCTGACGGTACTACGTGGCTGGACAACACTTGGTTAACAGCAGCTGGTGCTGAATGTTGGCTGCTGAAGAAGATTTATTTTTACATCCATCCATCCATCCATCCATTATCCGAAACGCTTATCCTGCTCTCAGGGATGCTGGAGCCTATCCCAGCAGTCACTAGGCGGGGGGACACTCTGGACAGGCCGCCAGGCCATCGCACAGGGCCCACACACACACACACACACACACACACACACACACACACACACACACACACACACACACACACACACCAAGGGGCAATTTAGTACAGCCGGTTCATCTGACCTACAGGTCTTTGGACTGTGGGAAGAACCCGTAGCCCCCGCAGGAAACCCACACAGACAGAACATGCGAACTCCACACAGAGGACGACTCCGAAGGTTGGACTACTCCGGGGCTCGAACCCAGAACCTTGTTGCTGTGAGACGACCGCACTAACCACTGTGCCACCGTGCCGCGTGCATAGATTATCAACCATAATACCAATATTCCTGTGACAGGCAACCTCATGCACGCACATGAAGCTGGTTTGGGGGGGGGGGGTACAGGAGGGAAGGGGGAACCAGGATGAGGTGGGACTGGATTATTTTGGGGGGTGTTGTGTCAAAAATTGTTCACTTCTCCAAAGTGGCCTACCCCAGCGTTAACGGATGAAAATGTTTTCCTTTGGTAAAGCCATATTTTAGTCAGCGTTCTACCGAAGGTAAATGAAATGTGTCAAAACCAAAGTGCTGCAGGAAAACACAACTGTGTTGGAGGTCACTGATCTATTCTACACTGACCTGCCGCCCATGCAGACATGTCACATACTGAGCCAGAAACGCTGCAATGGGTGAACAACTATATGATCCCCCCCCCTCGAATAAATAATTAGATTTTGAACAATCCGCCTCAGACTTTGGCAGAACAGGAACGACCAGAATGCCCGAGTTATCCCGATGACGTCATCGACTGCAAGGCGTGAGTATGACCAGCAGAGAGAGTTCTAGGTCATTTCCAGCTCATTAAGTGTCAGCATCACCTACCAGGATGGGCTCTGTCGTGTGCGTGTGCGTGTGTGCGTGTGCGTGTGTGTTTTATTGTTGTGATTCAGACAGCTTTAAGACATTTTGTATGATTCTGGTCTAATGTGCTGTACATTTTTTTTCAGACCTTGAAGCGTCCATCTTATTCTTTATTCTTCAACTCTTTTCTCAATATGTGTATTTAAAAAATACATATTTTTAGGAGTAATAAATTAATAGTATAAAAATACTGATGAAGTACATTAGTATAGACGCTATACTAATGTATATAATAAACATGTCATGTGTGCGGTGAATATGGTAATAATCACGTTTGTGTGTATTTGTACATGTATATTATTCGTCACATATTTTATCTTATGTTATTCTCTGTACCAACCACGCCGAGCTGAAGTCGCACAGCACGTAAAGCACGTGGCAATAACAGAACTTCTGATTCTCGTCCTGATTTAAGGGGAAATGGCAGCATCTGCTCAAAGACAGGACCGGCGACCGGCAGGGGGGTTGGGAGAGGGAAGCGTTTGTTTTTCCTTTTTTGAGGAGGCGGAGGAGGAGGAGGAGGAGGAGGAGGAGGAGGCTGGACTACATGTTGGTGACTCCATTGAGCGCGCCATGCGCTTGCTCTGCTTCATGCGATTGGTGGAGCTCGAGGCAAAAAGGCCGGCCCTCTGAGAAGCGACGGTGATGGGTAACCCGGCTCCTTTTGACAATCCGATTGTTTCGAACAGTTAAAGACAACGCGCCAACTCTTTCCGAGCGCACAAAGAAAGTTGAATCAGTTCATCTGGACACAGCGTTTGATAGAAACGTTTCATCGCTCATCCAAGGGACCTCGTCAGTCTCAACTGACGGCAGGTATCCCCACCCTTATAAACAATACAGTTGCATAACGACCGAAACCAATGTTTCATAATGTAAACTACTAATAACACACGTTAGTCCCTAGTTAACGGGTCTGACCCTTTAGCCGAGCGGTTAGTGATGTCGCCTTGTGGTGCAGTACACCCCGTATCGAATCCCGCTCCGGGCAAGAAAATAACCGGTGGCAGCGGTGGGATCCGGAAATGTGCGGATCCTCAGAAGTCTCTTCGGAGCGCGGGAATAACAAAGCGCGAGGGCGCGCTTCCGGGGAGGGTGACGACTGTAAACTACTAATAAGACACGTTAGTTCCTAGCTAACGGGTCTGACCCTTCAGCCGAGCGGTTAGTGATGTCGCCTTGTGGTGCAATACACCCCATATCGAATCCCCCACCGGGCAAAAAAAAACAACCGGTTACACCATGTAAATATGTGTGTGAGCATAGTTACAATGGCCATGTGTACTATTCACAGAGGATTTGGGAATAGTTGCAACCACAGCATTGTAAGATTGCGACAGATGTACTCTTAGCCCCCCCCCACCCCTCGGTTCAGGGGTGTTAGTTTCCTCTTCACATAAATGGCCTCTGACTCCCAGTTCAAACCAGTGTTCCCCCCTATCAAGGATGTGCACATCCTCATCCTTGAAAGAGTGGCCACTGGCCTGCAGATGGTGTAGACTGTGGAGTCCTGGCCTGACGTGTTAGCTCTTCTGTGTTGTGCCATCCTCTTAGCCAGCATCTGTTTGGTTTCGCTGATGTACAAGTCACTGCAATCCTCCTGGCACTTAACAGAGTACACTATATTGCTCTGTTTGTGCCAGGGGACATGATCCTTGGAGTGGACCAACTTCTGGTGCAGCGTGTTTTGGGGTTTGAAAGCAACTGAGACGTGGTGTTTGGAAAATAAGTGTCTCAGCTGTTCTGACACTCCTGCCACATACGGAATCACCACTCGTTTACGCTTAGGCAGCTGTTGTCCTTCTCCTCTCTTCAATCGGCTGGTGCACTGTTTGGGCGTCTTCCTGGCTTTGACAAACGCCCAGTTAGGATAACCCCACTTAACCAGGGCCTGTTTAATGTTGAAAAACAGGTTCTCTGCCAACGACCCAGCATCAGTCTGGAGCACTTAGAAAGACATTACCAACTACAGGAGACCATCCCCCAAACCATCAACTGGCTGACAATCTAAATGAGTTTTACTGCAGGTTTGAAAAGCATACACCCCTGGTCTAGGGCAGGTTGGGGACTGAGCGCTTGACCTGCATCTGTGATTTATGTGATTTATGATGTTTGTTTTTCTTTCCCTTTATATCTGTCCAAGTCGGAGAGTACTGCTGGCGTCGTCTGTGGCTGCCGCTTCTCCCTCTCGTAGCCCCCCTTCCCATCCACCCCTGTATGTCTGTGTTATGTTCATCTGTCGTCATGTTTCACTCCATTTATTGTAAAGCGACTTTGAGTACTAGAAAAGTGCTATATAAGATTTATTTATTTATTATTATTATTATTATTATTATTATTATAAGGGTGAGGATGGATACCACTAAGTGACCTCTTCAGTCAGTTGAGACTGAAGAGGTCACTTAGATGAGTGATGAAACGTTTCTGTCAATAAATGCTGTGTCCCGATGAACTGATTCAACCTTCTCTGATTTTCTTATCTGGATTACTGAACATGCATAAAGACACTTTTCGAGTATTGATTCTTTTACCTCTGCTCATAACTCATCATCATACTACAGGTGGCAGAACCTTCCTCACACCTCACCTCACCCATAGTTGCTGCACCCAACAAACATCTACTTTGGCTAACCAGCTATAACTATGCAAATACACCAGCTCTTAACACAAACAGTCGGACAAACAGGAACAATGTACTGAATGACACAATGAGTGCAGACTGATACAGTGTCTGCAGCTTAACTAGCTGCTACTTGGCTGTTGTGCATGAAATAGCCAAGTGTGTGAATGATTTAACTAAACTGGTCATATTATGCCAAAGAGGAAGCCTACAGGAGTGGAGATCGGATCTGGTGTGACAAAGCCAGAAATATACTCACAAAGGAGATCAGGGTGGCAAAAGGTGCTACTCTGACAAGTTGAAAAACAGGTTTTCTGCCAACGACCCAGCATCAGTCTGGAGCAGTTAGAAAGACATTACCAACTACAGGAGATCATCCCCCAAACCATCAACTGGCTGACAATCTAAATGGGTTTTACTGCAGGTTTGAAAAGCAAAGTTTCACACCCCTCCCCCTCTCTGGCCACAATACACAACCAACTGTACTCCTTGCCAGCCACTCCCCCACTCTCCACCGAACCCCCACCCACACTCAGGATCTGTGTTGAGGATGTGCACCAGCTCTTCCAGAGACAGAAGACCAGGGAGGCACCGGGCCTGGATGGCGTGTAACCCTCCTGTCATTAAGTCTGTGCTGACCAGCTGGCCCCCATTTTCACACTGATCTTCAACAGATCACTGGAGCCGACTGAAGTCCCCTCCTGCTTCAAGAGCTCCACTATCATCCCAGCCCCCAAGAAACCCCATATCACAGGATTAAATTACGACAGGCCCATTGCCCTAATGTCTGTGGTACTGAAATCCTTCAAGAGACTGGTGTTGGCCCATCTGAAGGAAATCACAGGCCCCCTTCTCGACCCCCTGCAGTTTACCTACCAAGCAAACAGGTGAGTGGATATCTTGGCGCATGCTCAATGATCCAGGTAAGAAAATCAAAGAAGGTTGAAAAAGTTAATCTGAATACAACATTTAAGATGATAAATGTTGTATCTGGATGAACTGATTCAACCTTCTTTGGTCAGTGGAGGATGCAGTCAACATGGGATTGCCTACATCTTCCAACACCTTGACTCCCCCAGGGACATACGCAAGGGTCCTGTTTGTGGACTTCAGCTCAGGTTCAACATCATCGTCCCAGATATCCTCCACTCCAAACTCACCCAGCTCACTGTACCAGTCCCCATCTGCCAGTGGATTAAAAACTTGCTGACAGACAGGGGGCAGCAGGTGAGGCTGGGGAAAATCACATCCAGCACCCAGACAATCAGCACTGGCGTCCCCCAGGGATATGTGCTCTCCCCTCCTCTATTCTTTTCCCACTACACAAATGACTGCACCTCAGGAGATCCATCTGTTAAACTCCTGAAGTTTGCAGACAACACAATCATCACTGGCCTTATCCAGGATGGTGATGAGTCAGCATATAGACGGGCGGTTGAACAGCTGGCCCTCTGGTGTGTCCATAACAACGTGGAGCTGAACAATCTCCAAACTGTGGAGATGATGGTGGACTTCAGGAGGAGTCCCCCAACACTGCCCCCCCCCATACTCAACAGCATGGTGGCTACAGTGAAAACTTACAGATTTCTGGGTTCTACAATCTCCCAGGACTTAAGGTGGGCACCCAACATAGACACAATCATCAAAAAGGCCCAGAAGAGGATGTACTTTCTCCACCAGCTCAAGAGATTCAACCCACCTCAGGAACTGCTGATTCCGTTCTACACTGCAATAATCCAGTCTGTCTTCTGCACATCTATCACTGTCTGGTTTGGATCAGCCACCAAACAGGACAGGGACAGACTACAATGGACAGTTAGGTCTGTGGAGATAATCATGGGTGCCAACCTGCCCTTCATTCAGGACTTATACACCTCCAGAGTCAGGAAACGGACACGCAGCATCACTGCAAATCATTCACACCCTGGTCATAACCTGTTCCAACTCCTCCCCTCTGGTAGGTGCTACAGAGCACTATACCCCAAAACAACTAACACTGTCAATAAATCCAACCATTTTGTATATACTGTACTGTATATACATAATGTATATACATTGTATGTATAGTGGTACGCTCTGTTATGCCCATCTACCTCAGGCATGTATGTAAGTAACCTGCTAACATCTATTTCAGCATCTCTGATATATGCACTGCATTTCACCTGTATAGTCAATCCTTGTGTATACCATATCTGCATGTCTGACTCTAGCCTCCCGAAACAAGTCCTTTACTCTCAGCTCGTGACAGGATGTCGTGCCCCTGGAGGACAAAAGAAGCGATATAAAGATAACATCAATGCCCACATTAAAAGGTTTGGCATCGACCTTAACACCTGGTACCAAGCAGCAAAAAACAGAGGCCTGGAGACTGGCTGTTTGTGAGTGCTGGGTGCTATAACCATGACCTCCACCATGCTGCTGAAAACAAGCGCAGACTCAGAAAGGAGTGAGCTACCAGAAAGGCCCAAGCCACATCCTCAACCACTTCTTCACACCCTTGCCCACATTGCCCCAAAATAAGCGGGTCAAGAGGACAGTCATACTCGACCCCAAGTGACCCCCAATGATGATGATGATGATATCATTTAAGTACAGAATAAAGAATTTTGTGCCTAATACTGACTCCTGAGGGGCTCCACAATTAATATCCATGCATGTTGATTTATGCTCACCTATCTTCACAAATTGTTGCCTGTTTCTTAAATAGCCTCTCAACAAATTTAGCACAACTCCTCTGATACCATACCTTTCCAATTTATTAAGTAATATATTGTGATCAAAAGTATCAAAAGCTCTTTTTTATATCAATAAATACTC
This sequence comes from Lampris incognitus, assembly GCF_029633865.1. Classification (NCBI taxonomy): domain Eukaryota; kingdom Metazoa; phylum Chordata; class Actinopteri; order Lampriformes; family Lampridae; genus Lampris; species Lampris incognitus. The sequence goes on along the minus strand of NC_079221.1, from coordinate 10,661,886 downwards.
CTACTGTGTACTTTTTTTGGTCTACGCAATTAGCAAGTTCTCCTATTAATTAAATTAGTGCCATTGATGTTGATCCGTTTGTTCTGTATCCATACTGGCTGTCAGTCAGCAATTTGTGCTTCTCAATGTATTTGTCTAATCTGTCAGTAAAGAGTTTCCCAGTATCTTGGAGAATTGGGAAAGTAAAGCAACAGGCCTGTAATTTGTGAAGCGGTGTCTATCCTCAGTTTGATATAATGGTATAACTTTTACAATTTTCATTTTGCTTGGAAATTTGTCAGTTTTAAGTGACAATTTACAGATGTGAGTTAGTGGTTTTGCGATATCATCAATGATTGCTTTGACTATTGTCATAAGAATTTCATTCCAATCAGTAACAATTTTGTTCTTACATTTGCTTACAATATCCATGATTTCCTTTTCTTCTACTGCTCTAACAAAAATTGAACTCGAATTTCTAGCATTATATAGTCATCATCAGTCCCCTCTTTGGTTGTTTCTGGGTCATTGTTTTTTTCTGCCAGTTTTGGTCCCACACTTACAAAGAATCTATTAAAACCAGTAACCACACCATCCATATTATTAATAGTCTTACCGTTATCGATAAAATATTGAGGGTAACTTGAGTCTCTACAGCCATTTCTGATAATGCTATTTAATACGCTCTACTACTACTACTACTACTACTACTACTACTTTCAGCTGCTCCCATTAGGGGTCGCCACAGCAGATCATCCGTTTCCATGTCTTCCTGTCTTCTGCATCTTCCTCTGTCACACCAGCCACCTGCATGTCCTCTCTCACCACATCCATAAACCTCCTCTTTGACCTTCCTCTTTTCCTCTTCCCTGGCAGCTCCATATTCAGCATCCTTCTCCCAATATACCCAGCATCTCTCCTCCACACATGTCCAAGCCATCTCAATCTTGCCTCTCTTGCTTTGTCTCCAAACTGTCCAACCTGAGCTGTTCCTCTAATATCTTCTTCTTCTTCTTCTTCTTCTTTCAGCTTGTTCCCTGTTTCCCAGGGGTCACCACAGCGGATTTGATAGTTTCCATCAGTACCCTGTGAGGGCACAGCACCGATGGCGGTCTTGTCAATCTGCATAATGACGTGGCAAAATTTTACATTGGATGCCCTTCCTGACACAACCACTAACCCTATGGTCGAGGGCACAGGTAAAGCACTGTCCCTCTAATATACTCGTTCCTAATCCTGTCCTTCTTCATCACTCCCAATGAAAATCTTAGCATCTTCAACTCTGCCACCTCCAGCTCCACCTCCTGTCTTCTCGTCAGTGCCACTGTCTCCAAACCATATAGCATAGCTGGTCTCACAACCATCTTGTAAACCTTCCCTTTAACTCTTGCTGGTACCCTTCTGTCACAAATCACTCCTGACACTCTTCTCCACCCACTCCACCCTGCCTGCACTCTCTTCTTTCACCTCTCTTCTGCACTCCCCGTTACTTTGGACAGTTGACCCCAAGTATTTAAACTCATACTCCCTCGTCACCTCTACTTCTCGCATCCTCGCCATTCCACTGTCCTCTGTGTTTAATACAGTCTTTATACCTTTAATGTTGTCTTTATTATTCTCTAATATTTTATTATAGTATTCCTTCTTACATATCCTCATAATATTAGCTAACTTTTCTCACTCTTTAGTTCTATAGTGTAACGTGCATGGATAAGTAGACACGTTGGTCCTTGACTAACGGATCGGACCCTTTAGTCGACTGGTTAACGTTGTCGCTTGCGGTGCAGGAGATACGGGTTCGCGTCCCGGTTGTGGCGACGGTATCTCGGACTGCCCCCCGAATTCGCTACATTGGTGTCGGAAGTGGGATGGAGCGACCGTAAGGCCATTGGAAGCGTAGGCGCCCTGCGGCGTGAAGGAGCTGATATGCTTAAGCGCGGGGACGCGCTTCCCGAAGGAGGGGGGGTAGTGTAAAGTGCATGGATAAGTAGACACGTTGGTCCTTGACTAACGGGTCGGACCCTTTAGTCGACTGGTTAACGTTGTCGCTTGCGGAGCGGGAGACACAGGTTCGCGTCCCGGCCATGGCGACGGTCTCCCAGACTGCCCCCCCGAATTCGCTACAATACTATGAGGCAGTGGTCAAAGCCAGTTAATCCAAAATCAGTAGTCAATCACGACATTACTTTCAAAAACAAGGGAAAGCTTCAGGAAGCGATCAAACGCAATTTGGCCAGCTTACCCACAATGCACTGGGCAAACGCATCGTGCGATGACCACGGCCTCAAGTGGTGTGACGCTGAATCGACACGAGCGACTCGCTAAAAGGAGTCGTTCAGAAGGAGCGATTCGTTCTGCAATCGCACACTACGAACTGGGAAGTGAAAGCGTCAATGTCAAAGGAGAGGCAGATCAGCTGTTGTTAGTCGACTCTGCTACGTCCACTTCAAACTAGCCAGTCAAGAAAGACGACAGCGGACCCATAAACGGCACCTTATGATACCGGAGCTCGTTTTCAGGTAACATTTGGCGGGTTAACGCCGGATGAGCCCAAGCTCACCAGCTGCTGCGCAGTTCGCTCCGTAAATGGAGACCATTCAGCTGCAGCCAAGAAAAAACCTTTCCGCAGGAATTCACACGCCGGTCTGGGGGTTTAGATTTGGGGACGCCGACCAATCTTAATGTTTATCTTTCAACTTTATTAATGCCTTTCATATTCGCATCAGATAACTCTATGATGGTGGCACCTGTTGTTGTTTACCGTAACGAACCGCTAATCCGCTTTGTTAACACACGCTACATAAACCAGCTTGTGTACTGCGTGGCTGGACTTGCCAGACGTTTATATTGACATAATGTATCGCTCGTAACGGGCTCGTGCCGCCGCCAGTAAGCTGTGTGACGTCGGCCTGTGTCGTGTCCCTGTTGTTCTCTGCAGGCAGCATGAATTCTCTTCCAGGCAAAACGGTGCTGTCACTCTGCAGACGCACGCCAGCGGGCGCTATGAGGGTCTTTGCAGGCTCCAGGACTCAGTCCGTGGTCCATCCGGCAGACAGGGCCTCCATCCAGGCTCTGAGGGTTTGTCACTCCGGGTCGGGCCGCCAGCACAGCATCAGCACCAAGAAACGCGGCTATGACATCACCAGAAACCCCCATCTCAACAAGGTGGGCTTTCCAGCTTCTGTGACAGGAACGCTCTCCAGTTCTGGGGTTGTAGCCAGGCTCTCAAACCCCTCATTCTAACAAACACACCGCCAGATGACTCGCCAGAGACTCCACGGTGGCTTTGTTGTCCAAATCGGATGGAAATGTTTAGAACCAGCATTCTTCTTCAAGTCCATGGAAACCGCCTACAAATAAACAAACAGTCCGTAGAGACGACAAATCAGATGTAGACAGAATTGTAATGGATATGAGTCTCATTTAGTTCGATCAAAATTCCCTCCATTGCCAAATCTGCACAGCGTCCAAAGTTTGTTTTAGGTTTTTATCCAGACACGTGGTGTTGAAACACCAAAAGAATAAGAGGATTCTTCTGAGAGAGCAAAATAAACCCGTTTTAGAGGACCAATACATCAGCAGAGAGCCACTTCGTATGAGTTTAATTACACTTCTTGTCAGTGGCTGAATTTTGTCTACTGGAACCGAGTGCATTCACGAGCACATTTGAACGCCATATGATGGAAATCGATGAACTGACTGCACTGACCTGCATGTAAAATGGGCCTTTCCGGTTAATTCCTGTCTTCAAAGAAAATTCAAATTTCTCATCTGCAAACAAGCCTTTTAACCTCATCTGTCTCCCGTCTGTGTGGTCCTGTTTGCTGCTATACGAGATGCACTCTTGAATTAAGTCTGGCTTGTAACTTCAGAGCCTCGTGTCAGCCTGCCCGTGTGCTGAAGAAGTTAACACCGGCGGTTAATTACAGGAGCTGGTCAGGAGGGCTTCCTTAATGGGTTTGCTTTAGTGCCTCTTTACCTGCTCACTCCGACAGGTTTAAACTAAATCTGTTAATCTGTGACCCTCTTCCCTCTCAGTCGCTCACCAGGCTTTGTGTGTGTCTATGTATATGCATGTGTACACAGCTTTATCAGTGAAATTCACAATGAATCCTTTCTTTCTGACCTCTGGTAATGAATGACGATAAACAGTGTGCTGCCGTATCCCTCTGCCGTGAATGCTACTCTACCGGTGAGCGCCAAGGCTAAATTATAACAATAGAGATATTTTTCGGTGAGCAAAAGTCGCCAGAAATTTGACAGCCCGCTGGAAAATAGAGGTTTTAATTGACTTGCAGAATCCTCTCTGCTGCTCGCACCGTCAGCGTTGGATCTACAGGATGCGAAGTTTTTTGCAGGAACTCGCCGACCTTTTCTGACTCAATAGTTTCCTCTGTTTGTCTGTGATTTTGCTGCTGTGTGTTTTCGAATGAAGGGAGAAATCAGGCCGAGAGACAGAGTGAGAGAGCAGAGGGAAAGACATGGAAGTGGAGTTGACAGGGGAGGAAATTCAGGCTCCTGTACCATTGGCCAGAATAAATAGATTAAACCTCACACTCCCCTTTGAATACCGACTGGCAGGAGCCCTGCCAGCATCCCACAGGAGAGGAAGGACACCAGCGAAAATGCAGAGGTGTTAGCAGGCCACTTCTCCTGAGTGGCGGCTTCTCCTGTCTACTAACTACTCCTGTATACTAACTACTCCTGTCTGTTACCAAAATATTTTCTGCACCTTTATTTTGCTTAGATTTACCATGAAAGAGTTTATTAACAGTTAGACAGAATGAACAGAAAACCATTGGGATCATTTGGCCATATGAGTTACATCTAACCGCATGTGAGAATGACTACCAACCGATTCATGCTGGTCTGTCTAAGTGAAACTGGGATTTCCCATGTGGTTTGTGGTTTTAGCTTGTTGCAGAGGATAAACCCTCAAGGTCTGGTATAGTAAACGTAACAGATCTGACTCCACCCTGCAGGGGATGGCTTTCACTCTCGAGGAGCGACTCCAGCTGGGCATCCACGGCCTAATTCCTCCCTGCTTCCTGTCCCAGGACGTCCAGGTGCTGCGGGTCATGAAGAGCTACGAAACACGAACCAACCCTTTAGACAAGTAAGTACAGACTGACGTGGTCCAACCTTACTGATGATACCGTCCCCTGTCCATACACCTCACTTAAAAGGAAACAATCAGGGTTTTCCGCATTATCTCCTTCTGTATGCTGTAGGGATAACGCTCCATTAGCAGCTCTTTTATTTAACTCGATCAAAACCTTGTTGAGTGTCACAGAAAGTTGAATCAGTTCATCTGGACACGACGTCTAGTGGGAGAAAAGTTCCATCACTCATCTAAGTGACGTCTTCAGTCTCAACTGACTGCCGGTGTCCCCACCCTTATAAACAATACAGTGGCATAATGACCGAAATCAATGGTCGGTTTCATCGTTCGAGATGAACTGATTCAACTTCCTGTGGTTTTCTTACCTGGATTATTGAGCATGCATAAAGACTTATTTAACGTCTTTTAAATGAAAAATACTGTGAAGTTGTTCAAGAGCCCAAAGAATAATAAATTCAGCTCGGCATCATTGGAAAAAAATTGCTGTTATTAACCAATGCTGACTGGTATGTTAACTGCATCCATCTCTCTCTGTCTGTGTGTGTGTGTGTGTGTGTGTGTAAGTAATATTATATTAACATTAGTGACATTTATAGTAATAATAAAAATAAAATGAAAAATGATTTATATATATATATATATATATATATATATACACACACACACACACACACACAGTATAACATCAGTACAGTAATAGATGTATGAGTGTTTGTGTGTGTGTGTGTGTGTGTGTGTGTGTGTGTGTGTGTGTGTGTGTGTGTGTGTGTGTGTGTGTGTGTGTAAGTAAATAGGTGTGTTGTGGTTGTGTTCCATCACTCGCTGTCCCTCAGATTGCGGCAGGCAGAAAGGAACTGTGCTGCAAGTGTAGCGCACTCTGCTCTTTTCCCCCCAAGACTAATTTGAATTTTTCTTCATCATGAAGGTCGCTGAAAATTGGGCAGAACCGGTTGAATTTAGGGAAGTAGATTTTTCTGATGGTTTTATATTTTTCACACGTGGTTGTGAAGTGTAGCTGTGTCCCCACCTCCCTCAGAGAGCAGTGTTGACACAACCGTTCATCAACAGGTAGCCACAATCTTCGGTGGCGACCGGTTTCAGTGGCCAGGCTGGGCTCACTGAGTCTGTACTTAGTCAAGGTGGTTCTCAGTGTTGTGTCAGTTACCCTGGTCAGATAATCTGCCAGTGTGTACTGTCTGTTTAGGGCCAGATAGCACTGCATTTTGCTTTGTGTTTGTGTTTGAGTGTTCCAATAGTTGATGTAATTTTGTTTTTGATGTGTTATAATTTGGTTGACTCTAATTGATTTTGTATCAATGTTCTGGTCTTGAGGCTGTGAGTTGTCAGTATTGTTGAGTGAACTAAGCATCAAGACCAGCTGGCAGAGGGGACTCTTTTCTTTGCTCAATTCTTGGCATTTCAGGGCTTTGTAATGGTATGAGTAGGGGTCACTGTTTTTTAAATGTTTCCAAAATGTGATTGCCCTCTTTTGAGTTTTGATTAATAATGGATATTGACCTAATTCTGCCCTGCATGCATTGCTTGTTGTTTTTCTTTGTACATATGCAAGATGTTCTTGCAAAACTCTGCATGCAGGGTTTCAATTGGGTGTTTGTCCCATTTTGCAAAGTTTTGCTTTGCAAGTAGACCCCACACTTCACTGCCAAAGAGGGCAATTAGTTCAATTGCTGATTCAAATAGTTTAAGCCAAATTCTAATTGGGATTTCAGTGTAAATCTGTCATTTTATGGCATAAAAAAGCCCTGTGTGCTTTTCTCTTTCAGTTCATTCACTGCAGAATTAAAATTTCCTGTGGATCTTATTTTCAGGCCTAAATAATTGTGTTGTGAGGATGATTCTATTGGATTGTTTCCGAGAGTGATATTTGATGTAGTTCCCTGAGATTTGGATCCTTTTTGGAATATCATGGTTCTGGTCTTATCCATGTTTACTGCCGGGGGCCCAGGTCTGGCAGAGCTGTTCCAGCAGATTCAAGTTCTGCTGTAGCCCTTGGAGAGTGGGTGACACCAGGACCAGGTCATCTGCGTAGAGCAGGATTTTGATTTCTGTGTCATAAAGGATAAGACCAGGTGCTGCAGATTGCTCCAACTTAGTGGCCAATTCATTAATATATATGTTAAATAGAGTTGGGCTTAAGTTGCAACCTTGCTTTACCCCACGTCTCTGGGTGAATGAATGTGTTCTTTTGTTGCCAATTTTGATGCTGCGTTTATTGTCTGTATACATTGATTCAATTATGTTGTATGTTTTACCCCCTACACCACTTTCAATAACTTTATAAAAAAAGACCTTCGTGCCAAATTGAACCACATGCCTTTCGGAAATCTATAAAGCAGGCATATATGTTTTCATTTTTTTTGGTTAACGTGAATGTCAGTTAGGGTGTGTAGGGTGTAAATGTGGTCAGATGTTCTGCAATTTGGAAGGAATCCAATTTGACTTTTACTCAAGACATTGTGTTTAGTAAGGAATTCTATAAGTCGTGCATTAATAATGCTACAAAGAACCTTCCCCAGGTTACTGTTCACACAAATGCCTCGGTAGTTGTTGGGGTCGAATTTATCACCTTTTTTTTATAAATGGGGGTAATGAGTCTCTCTGTCTCTCTGTCTCTCTCTGTCTCAGGTACATCCTGCTAATGACACTTCAGGACAGGAATGAGAAGTTGTTTTACCGTCTTCTGACCTCAGATGTAGAAGAGTTTATGCCCATCGTGTATACGCCCACGGTGGGGCTGGCCTGCCAACAATATGGCCTGGCCTTTAGGAGACCACGGTGAGACCTACACATGGACTCAGATCTAGATTCGCAGCTCGACATGTCCTCATTAGCATATCAAAATGCAAATCCTATGATTACAACATCAAGCTGATTCTTAATTTAAAATTGAATTGAGTATATTTAAACTTAACACCCACTATTCTGCATGAGGCATTTCTCTATTTGTGCCACCATGAATTAACAGTAATATTTCGTGAACCAAGTATATTTTTCAAATCAGACATTTAGGTGATGCTCTTATCCTGAATGCTTTACAGTGATAATGAAATTAGAATTAATTGTCAATTTGTAGGAGTTAAAAGGTACTTCTGCTTAAACACGTGTGTCATTAAAAGCCGTCATACATGTTCTAACAGTGAACTATTTACCGTAGGACCACTGATGTTGACTGTCATAACATGCTGGGTGACCACTGATACTTACACTGTTTACAGAGGACTCTTCATCACAATCCATGATAAAGGCCACATTGCCACCATGCTCAACTCCTGGCCTGAGGAAGACATCAAGGTACACACACACACACCGCAATCTGTGGTTTACAATCTGATTATAAAGTTCAATATTACTCGCAGACTGTGCAAAATTTCTTCCTGGCCCAACTGACTTAGTTAATATGACTACAGTGTATGTCCAATAAAACTTCAAGGCAAGTGTTGCTATTTTTACTTCATCTTATCAACACTATAAAATAGACAGAGGTGATTGCTGACCTCTAGATTCTGTCAATTATTATTTCTGCAAATGGGAAGTTGTGGTTATGTCTCCATCCAGGCCATTGTGGTGACAGATGGGGAGCGCATCCTCGGTCTGGGTGACCTGGGCAGTTACGGGATGGGTATCCCTGTGGGCAAACTGGCTCTCTACACCGCGTGTGGAGGCGTCCGGCCACAGCAGTGTCTCCCCGTGCTGCTGGACGTGGGCACTGACAACCAGGTACCTCCACGGCTGTGAGGCGAACACACTCAGTGAAAACCTGATAAATTTACCATCAAGAAGAACGCTGTCAGAGAGTAGTTATTAATACGATGAGGGGGGGTTCGCTGAATTCAATGAAAAGGCCTCTGTGCACCAAGTCCGAATTTTTCTTTAAATCCGTCATTGTTGCCCAACAGCTCTGAAAATTCCCTGAAAGCTTATTGATGGACACAAAAAACCTTGTAGAAAATCAAAACTGTTCCAAAAGCATTTATGACCGACAACTTTTTCAGAGTTGGTATGCAAATGTAATGGACAAAATGACCAAAAAAACAAAAATTGGACTTGGTTTTCAGAGGCCTTTATTTAGAGTCATAAAGGTACTGAATAGCACATTCACACGGAGACTGATGAGGTGAGACGTTGTAGAGCACAAAAGCGGCAGTGCCTCGAGAAGAACGACGAGTTATTTTTATTTATTTATTCCGTTATTTGTACATTTATTTCTCTGTCAGGTGCTTCGGGATGACCCTTTGTACATTGGACTGAAGCACAAGAGAGTAAGAGGAAAGGAATATGATGACCTGATAGACGAGTTCATGCAGGCAGTGACCGATAAGTGAGTAAAATACCCGTCAAGATTTGTGTGTGTGTGTGTGTGTGTGTGTGTGTGTGTGTGTGTGTGTGTGTGTGTGTGTGTGTGTGTGTGTGTGTGTGAGAGAGAGCGCTTGCTTCTTTTTGATTGGTTGCCTTATCCCCCCACAGGTATGGGATGAATTGCCTGATTCAGTTTGAGGACTTTGCCAACAGCAACGCTTTTCGCATACTTAACAAATACCGGAATCGTTACTGTACATTCAACGATGACATCCAAGGTAAATCTCTCTCTCTTCTGTCCCAGAAAGTAGAATCAGGTCCTCTGGACATAAGGTTTAGAGGGAGAAACGTTTCGTCACTCATCTAAGTGACCTCTTCAGTTTCAAATGACTGCAGGTATCTCCACCCCTTATAAACAATATAGTTGCATAATGACCAAAACCAGGGATTGGTTTCATATGCAAATGGTGTGACCATTAATAGCCGTGTGTACTATTCACAGAGGTCTGCATCAAGACATCTCTCTCCACCACCTTTCAGGCTGATGACATTAGTTTTCCAAACCTTTGTTTATTCAGGAGAGGTTGACTGAGCATGCATGGTCCGTTTCAGCAGCAACCTGCTTCACATTTCTTCCCCTGAGTTCCCGCCTCAGCCTCTCAGAGGGGTTTGAAACAACAACCTCTTTGTCCATAAGAGTCCGCCGTCTTTCAGCTAATCCAGCACAGCTCCGGATGGGTTATCACGGCTAGAACTCGCATCGCTGTCAGATCAGGTTTCAGTCTACTCGCTAATGTGTGAAGGAAGGCGTAGTGACACCGCAGTGTCACAGACTGAGCTCAGGGCTCTGGCGGTAAGCTCCAGTGCAGAACCGAAGAGCAGGGCCACAAACGGCTCTGATTTCACCTCCCACATCTGGCTCCATTTGTGAAGCTGCTCTCATAAGTTTGTTAACGACAAACGGATGAAACCAAGACCTCTAAATGTGAAAAAAAAACTGGTAGAAAACAGGGTGTGAACGAAAACATGTCTTTCAGCAGAACTCCTTTTTTGTGTCGGGGGGGCGTACATCACAGGGGACTTAAGACATTGGTAATAAAACATTTTTGATGCAAAGCGTATGTATACATGCGCTATCTAAGCAGATCTTTGTCTCAAATGCAAATACAAATACTAAATGTTTTTGCACCGCCATATTTGCATGGTGTTGGTTGGAATAACAGCTGGAGTGATGAAGCACCCCCATTACACCCACAAGGTTTTTAAAGAATGCATGTACAACATTTTATTGCAAATGCAGAACTATAGAAATTGCACAGAGCATAAAATTGGGGCAAAAACAGTTTGGTAATTGATATTTTTTTCAGACCCCACCCAAAACACACACACACACATTTTTTTGTATCGTGTTTTCAGGGGAACCGCCCAGTTGTTCACAACCTGACTGAGCAGATTGGTTTGGTTCAGTATAGTACGTTCTATTTGTATTGTTTCCTCCCCAGAAGGTATCTATAATACCTCCCAGATAAATTAAACAAGTTTTATGCAAGGTTTGAAAAACCTATTCCACCAGCCATCCCCCCTACTCCCACTCCAATGCCACCCTTCTGCATCCAGGAGGATGAGGTGAGAGCTACATTCAAGAAGCTGAACATTAGGAAAGTCCTGCTTTGTTGAGCCACTGTGCAGCACAGTTGGCCGCAGTATTTTCCACCATATTTAACACCTCTCTAAGCCAATGTACAGTCCCACAGTGCTCCAAACTCTCTACCATCATTCCTGTGCCAAAGTCCTCAAAGATCACCTGCCTCAATGACTTCAGACCAGTTGCCCTAACTTCTGTGGCCATGAAAGAATTTGAGCGCATCATTCTGTCATACTTGAAATCTTGCACCTCCCCAGTGATGGACCCGTATCATTTTGCCTATCAAGCCAACCGGTTTGTTGAGGATGCAATTAGCATAGCCCTGCACCATGCCCTGCAACACCTGGAATCACCAAACACCTACACACACGTCCTCTTCATAGACTTTAGTTCCACCTTCAACTCCATCAACCCTATCAAACTCTTTACATACTCCTGGATATGAACGTTGATCCAGCCACATGCCACTGGATTCGGAGCTTCCTGTAGAACAGGCCACAGAGGGTGAAGGTTAATAACCTAACCTCACACCCTCTTACCCTCAGTACAGGTGCTCCTCAGGGCTGTGTTCTCTCCCCCTGGCTCTTCTCACTTTACACCACCTCACGTTACATCCACGGACAGTTCTGTGAAAATGATAAAATACGCTGACGACACAACCATTGTAGGCCTCATCTCCAACAATGATAAAAACCAGTACTGCACTGAAGTAGACCAAGCTGTCAGTTGGTGCACAAACAACAATCTTCTGCTTAATGCAGCCAAAACCCAAGAACCCATTATTGACCTATGACGCATGCCAAATCCCAAAACACCAATACAAATGAACGGAAACCCCATCACCACCACTGACTCTTTTAAATTCCTTGGAACATACATCAGCAATAACCTGAAGGGGAAAATGAACACAGAACACATCATTGCAAAAGCTCAACAACGACTTTACTTTCTTAGGCAGCTTAAAAAATACCGACTCAAACATCAACTTCTCATCGAGTCCAACTTCTCATCGAGTCCATCATAACATCTTCTGTTACAGCATGGTACGGTGGCACGGACAGTCAAACACGGAACAAAACTGCTGCGGATTGTCAACAAGGCATCCAAAATCATAGGCAACCCACTCCCCATAGTTGAATCTCTACATACTAACCGGACTGTAAAACGAGCAAAGAAGATAATCTCCGACCCCTCACATCCTGCTCATCGCCTCTTCCGGCTCCTTTCCTCAGGGAGGCACTACAGGTCACTGTCCACTAAGACTAAATGCTTTACAGTTTTTCCCCCCCCCTAGCTATCAGGACTCTGAATTTATCCCTATAGTCCCCTCCTCACACACCACCAGTGTTGTAGTCGAGTCACTAAACCTCGAGTCAGAGTTGAGTCTCGAGTCCCCAGTGTTTGAGTACGAGTCCCCAAAGAAGAGTCCAAGTCCAAGTCATCAAGGTTGAGACTGAGTCGAGTTCCAAGATGGGCTCCAGTGCTCCACTCTGGCACCGTAAAAAAGCTGACATACAAATAACTATTATAATTAAAAATTAATATAGCTATCAATATCTTATGCCAAATTATTAGGGCCTATTACAAAAAAACTAACAAAAACAAAAAAAACAGTCTTTATCAATTAACAAGTCCGAGTCCTCATCTCCAACTTCTGAGTCCGAATGCAGTCAATGCTCGAGTCCGAGTCATGAGTCCTGAAAATCAGGACTCGAGTCGGACTTGAGTCTGAGTCCTGGACTCGAGTACTACAACACTGCACACCACTGGCATGCATGCTATCATCCCGCTAATTGTTGTGCATAATATGTTTGTTTCTGTTACTGTGTGACTGTATTGTTCGTGATAATATGTGGAGTGTCTGCCGTTGTCCATGTATGTATTGTGCTGCAGAGTTTAATGTGTACCGAAAACAAATTCCACCGGCCTTGGTCGTGTGGCTAATAAAACAATCTAATCTAATCTAATAATAACCAGGGAAGGTGGGGTTGATCATTATAAACTCGGGACCATAGAACTCTTCTCCAGTCTAGAGGGAACGTGTTTGGGATTTTCATCGGCTACCTTGTTATGACTTGTGGCTGAAAGTTAAATCAGACATTTTAGAATAATTCAGTTTCATCGTGATCATGGTTTAGTGTTTGACGCAGTTCCCATCTCCCGAAGCCCGGCATCCTGATGAGAAGGGCCGCATAACCAGTGGTGGGAAAGCAGACTCCGTGTTGGAAGTGTTGAGCTTTGGTTGTGTGTTACCTTTACAGGGCTTCACAGTCATTGGAGTTCCACAATCCCCAATTATTTTACTGTCCAGATGAACGAATTGAGGTCAACGATGTGAATAGGCAAAGTCAAATTAGTGACGTACCCAGAGAGGCCTTAAAAGAACTCTGACTGATTACTCATTTATCCTCAAGGCCTACTAAATCCTCGGACCCAACTGTCCCTGGAGTTGTAAAACTATCGATCTGTTGCTTTATGACAACGCGGTTGTAGGCAGAGTCGTGACTTTTTCAAACCCATGTTCACAACTTATAAAGGTGTTATTTCTGATTATCAGCACCTTTATAATTCTCTCCACGCAGGCTCTACTCTGTATTGTCCTCACAAGATCTGGTGTGCGCTCACAGCGTGTTTCCATCCAAGAGTTTCTATGCAGATTTTATCATTTTGAATAAACAAAAGCTTGATGGAAACGGCAAATATCCAATAAAATCGTCAAAATTCGCGTTAAAGGTGTTACACTCGCGTGGGGTGGATAAACTTGTTGTTCAATATAAAGACATGGGAATAGAAATTGATCACATGATCAGCTGTTTCATCTTTATTGTGGGGGTGGAAGTAGTACGGACATGTGACGTAGGACATGTAGGCCTATACGTTCGGGGTCTTATTTCATTTAAGCAGATCTGATAGAAACACACAATAAGTTTCATGATTTTTTAATTTTTTTCTTATTTGAACTATTGGTGTTTTAAACATGTTCTCATCCTCGACTGACGCCAAACTCTCTTCTGTCTGCTTCAGGTACCGCCTCGGTAGCAGTCGCGGGGATCTTGGCCGCCTTGAAAATCACCAAAAACAGTCTTTCAGATCACACGTTTGTCTTTCAAGGGGCAGGGGAGGTAAAAGAACAAAGATTTACCCACAAGAGGTTTTGATAACGTGTGCCGGGTTAATGTGAGACACGCTTGGTGGAGGCGAGTCGGTTATGAGCCACTTATAGACGTGCTGTCTTCTTCGCCAGGCCGCTCTGGGGATCGCCCATTTGCTCATAATGGCGATGGGCAAAGAAGGTGTGAGCAGAGAAGATGCCGCCAAGAGGATGTGGATGGTTGACTCCAAAGGTCTCATCGTAAAGGTAATGCCTGCTTTTTCTGTCTCTAGCTCTGTGTAACCCTTTAAATTACAGGTCATTCATTACACAGAAATAACCGAGTAACTTATGAGTAAAATAAAAGTAACTGTACTGTGATGAGTTGTTGTTACTGAGTAATATATAAATAAAATAGGGTCTTTTCTACATCTCTGGTTTGCTTCCTTTCATAATAATGTACTATTAAGTATAATGGGGTGTCCAGGTAGAATAGCTGTCTATTCTGTTGTCTAGCAACACAGGGATCGCTGGTTCGAATCCCCGTGTTGACTCCGGCTTGGTTGGGAGTCCCTACAGGCACAATTGGCCGTGTCTGCGGGTGGGAAGCCGGAAGTGGGTATGTGTTCTGGTCGCCGCACTAGCGCCTCCTCTGGTCAGTCGAGGCGCCTGTTCAGGGTGGAGGGGGAACTGGGGGGAATAGCGTGATCCTCCCATGTGCTATGTCCCCCTGGTGAAACTCCTCACTGTCGGGTGAAAAGAAGCAGCTGGCGACTCCACATGTATGGGAGGAGGGATGTGGTAGTCTGCAGCCCTCCCCGGATCGGCAGAGGGGGTGGAGCAGTGACCGGGACGGCTCAGAAGAGTGGGGTAATTGGCCGGGTACAATTGGGGAGAAAAGAAAAAAAAATCCAAACATAATCCACATCACATGCTGTATGGGTAAATCTATAACTCACATTCTACCAAACACACTTATTTTGAATCTTTTGTGTCACAAAGGGGTAATTATAGTAATTATCTGTTAAACGTGAATATGAGGTGAATATTGAATGTTGTGTTGAGTAACATAACCATAGTATAGATAGCACCACATTCACCTTACATGTACTACTGAGTAATTACCCCTCATCATATCTGTTTTACTCGTGTACTAACTGGTTATGTCTGCATAATGAATGGCCGGTGATCTAAACGGGTACCATCTATCACCCTGTCTCTCTACCCAAATTCTCTTCTGGTGTCCCTTCGGGTGAATGTACAAAAGGTTAAAAAGACATTTTCCCTCATGCAGGGAAGGAGCCATCTAAACCATGAGAAAGAGGAGTTTGCTCATGAGCACCCCCATCTGAAAACCCTGGAGGAGGTGGTACAGACCGTCAAACCCACCGCTATCATCGGTGAGGCTGACTGACAGTTTGTTTGTATTTGTTTGTTTGTTTGTTTCCATCTCTGCAGTCACACGTGGTGGATATTCACCGACAACTGACGGGTTTCCTAAAGCTTTCTGTGTCACTTGAGCATAGTGACAGATGATATATTAAGATATTATCATCACGATAATCATATTGAATTTTACACGGTATATATCTATCTATCTATCTATCTATCTATCTATCTATCTATCTATCTATATATAATCAAGATATCTGCTCACATATGCAATAAGAATCCAACTGAGGTTCATCACATAGAAGTGTAATACTCAAGGGCATCTGGGTAGTGTAGCGGTCTATTCCGTTGCCTACCAGCACGGGGGTCGCTGGTTCGAATCCCCGCGTTACCTCCGGCTTGGTCGGGCGTCCCTACAGACATAATTGGCCGTGTCTGCGGGTGGGAAGCCGGATGTGGGTTTGTGTGCTGGTCGCTGCACTAGCGCCTCCTCTGGTTGGACGGGGCACCTGTTGGGGGGGGGGCGGACTGGGGGAATAGCGTGATCCTCCCACGTGCTACGTCCCCCTGGCAAAACTCCTCACTGTCAGGTGAAAAGAGGCGGCTGGCGACTCCACATGTATCGGAGGAGGCATGTGGTAGTCTGCAGCCCTCCCCGGATCGGCAGAGGGGGGTGGAGCAGCGACCGAGACGGCTCGGAAGAGTGGGGTAATTGGCCAGATACAATTGGGGAGAAAAGGGGGGGGAATCCCCCCCCCCAAAAAATACTCCAATATTTCAAACTTCCTTTTTGAGACATTTTAGGTAACAGATTCTCGTTATCATTAATTTAAACAACAAAATTGTATGTGATGATATGACAATATCCAAATGTCATCCTGATACAATACCACGGAAATATAATACAGGAAGATGCAGAGGACAGGAAGAGATGGAAACGGAAGATCTGCTGTGGCGACCTCGAACAGGAGCAGCCGAAAGTAGCAGCAGTAGTAGTAGTAGTAGTAGTAGTAGCAGTAGTAGTAGTAGTGAATTCTTGCCCAGCCCTATGTAAGACTCTTAAAATCTGTCAAAAAGAACATTATTTTTTGTTTTTCACTTCTCTTTTTTTTTTATCCATTCATTGCTCTTATTCTTGTGTCTCATCCATTGACGGTAAACCCTGACCAGCTGTGGGGAAAAGAAAAACTTAAAACAGGTGAAATATGCGCTCCGACTTTGCACGGTGCAACGCCAGTTTACTAACACCCAATATCCACAATCAACTAATTCAGTCTTTCTGTTGTGGGTCATCTGATGGGTTAATTTTAAACACAGATAATTGCGAGTGCGGTATGATGAATATAAAATGATGAAAGTAAGATAATCACCTGTGTAGAATGGAAACTGTTGCAGCGCTTTGACAACATGGCTGACCGGCGAACGGCAACGGCGTCGGTGCTGCAAACACCAGCGAGAACGACACGGGTCAAAATTCAATATGGTCGATCTAGTTTGAAATCTTCTCACTGGGGCTCTGTAATTTCATCAAATCCATCCGATTGAAAAAGAAAAAAAAAAGCACCAAGTTTACCTGATTGACTCGTTCCTAAAGGTTCGTCCTAATTCCACGAATGTCTTAACACATCGTTGGCGTTACGGCGCATTGGAAAACAGCTGAAATTGAAAGAAGCTACCGGACACCTTCTCTGACTCCTTACTTCCTGCCGTTTGATGGTTGAGCTGAGCTCTGATTGACTCTCTTGTCTTTACCGCGTCCCGTCTGAAGGCGTGGCGGCCATCGCAGGAGCGTTTACCGAGAAGATTATCAAAGACATGGCGTCCTTCAACGACCAGCCGATCATCTTCGCCCTCAGCAACCCCACCAGCAAGGCCGAGTGCACGGCAGAGCAGTGCTACAAGCTCACGGAGGTAATAACCGCCCACCGCCAACCCCAGCCTTGCTTTTAGATGCAGTATACCACTGTACCGATGATACAAACCTGCTCAAATCTAGTAACGTGCCTTCGATAGTCACATCCTGGGCCCTGTATAGGCACGGCCTCTTGTAGCCAGGTATATCCACAGTGTGTCTGAGACGGATTCCCTTTACACCTGGTATTAACACGCATCTCCGGTTACCGCTTATGATTGGATCTTACTTACCTGCTCAATATGCAAATAACTGCAGCAGGGGTGTTTTTTTAATTTTATTTCCTCATGTATGTATATGCTAGCACCCAATTGGAGTCCTTGAGTTTATTTCGATCCGAGTCCTCACACCAGAGAGAAAGTAGACGCGTGGTGTGGGTGGCCATTGTTGCAGATGTTCTGATGGGGAGTTGACGCCCGGTTTTAATGACGGCAACGGTGCGTGAAGGTGAACCTATTACAACTTATGCCGATGACGGATGCGGTACTAACCGGTTAGGAAATGCGTTCACGCCGCACTTCCCGTGTGGTCACAAGTGTCTCCGGCCACCTCCGAATGTGGTTTGGGTGATCAAATTCTCGATCTGTCTTGCCTACCAACATGGGGATCGCCGGTTTGAATCCCCTCGTTACCTCCGGCTTGATCAGGCGTTCCGACAGACACAATTGGCCGTGTCTGCGGGTGGGAAGCCGGATGTGGGTATGTGTCCTGGTCGCTGCACTAGCGCCTCATCTGGTCAGTCGAGGCGCCTGTTTGGGGAGGAAGGGGAACTGGGGGCAATAACGTGATCTTCCCACGTGCTACGTCCCCCTGGTGAAGCTCCCTCACTGTCAGGTGAAAAGAAGGAGCTGGCAACTCCACATGTATCGGAGGAGGCATGTGGTAGTGTGCAGCCCTCCCCGGATTGGCAGAGGGGGTGGAGCAGTGACCGGTATAATTGGCCAGATACAATTGGGGAGAAAAAAGGGGGGGAATCCCCCCCCCCAAAAAAAAAGCCTTTTCCAGGTGTGACCTAATCACCTGAGACGCAATTTAATGCCAGGTATGAAGGGTCCAAGATGTCCCCCATGGTTTCCTTCTCTGTCTGATTTTTTTTTTCTAATCCTCTTCTCCTTCACACCCCACATCCCTCCATCTCTCTCCCCTCCGCTACCAGGGGCGGGGCATCTTCGCCAGCGGCAGCCCCTTCAGCAAGGTGACCCTGGCGGACGGGCGAACCTTCTACCCAGGTCAGGGTAACAACGCTTATGTATTCCCTGGCGTGGCTCTGGGAGTTATCGCCTGCGGGGTCCGCCACATATCGGACGACATCTTCCTCACCACGGCAGAGGTGATGTCTACCACCCCCTGATTTTCACAGTGAATAACAAAACATCGCCGCATGTATGAATTCAGTTGTTCCAAAGTATAAGCAGGCTGTACACAAGGCTCAGCGTTTTCGATTTTTACCCATTTTCACTGAAAAAATACCCAGATTTTTTTAAAAAGGATCAGATCGGTTTAAACTGATTTTCCCCTGAATTCTGTTTCCACGGATCCAAAAGTTGTTCGTGTGAGGTTATGTAACAGCGTCCTCTTGTGGCGAAATTCGGCATGCTGGAGGGCTCTGGAAAAATAAAAACCGAAAACGCCGAGCCTTGGCTAGGCAATGTACAGTATATATATATAGTTCCCAGGGGGTTTTATCCTAAAAAGAGGCGTCCACCATTTGGAAACAGTTACTGGTCACACAAAATGACTGAAAGCACAAAAGTTGATCATGGTACTATTTTTAAAGGTTCGTTTATAACGTGTCGATATAGAGATTTCCAGATTGGCTCTTTTTTTATAAAGAAAATGAGGAAGGCAGTGCTTCTCTGGGTCACAAAAATTCTTACAGTTGGTGTAAAAATGCCGGCTGCTCATCAGACTGGGCCGGTAAACATCTTTGGACTAAAAGAAAAATGGAGGCACTCCCGCGGTAAGTATAAAAAGTCCTCGTTAAACACTGGCTGTGCATGTCGACTGCACAGTCTTCACCGGGGCCTGCCAGACAGACACAGGCGTGCACATTTAACAGGTCGAGAGAAAGGTGAGAGCGGTCACATGACTTGGACCCCGCCATTCAAGAGGTAAAAACATGAGTCCATGTTAAAAAAAAAACAACTAACAATTCACACGACCTTTATACAAAGAGCCTAAGAAAGAGTACAACAAGAAAAACAAAATAAAAATTGTTACACTTAGCATGTATACAAGAAGAGTAATTGCAAAACACAGTAAGCTTACATAAAAATACTCGTGTGCCTGCTCACACACCAAAGACTTCTTGGTTTCAGTGGTTAGAGCTTCAATGGCCATGTGTGCTGTTCACAGAGGTTTGGGGAATAGTTGCAACCACAGTGCTGTGAGATGGTGACAGATGTACCCTTATGCCCCCCCCCCCCCTTCGGTTCAGGGATGGTTGTTCCCTCTCCACATTGATGGCTTCTTTGACTCCCCGTTCAAACCACTGTTCCTCCTTATCAAGGATGTGCACAACTTCATCCCCCCTCCCCCTTTTTCTCCTGATTGCACTTGGCCAATTACCCCACTCCTCCGAGCAGTCCCGGTCGCTGCTCCACCCGCTCTGTCGATCCGGGGAGGGCTGCAGACTACCACATGCCTCCTTCCGATACATGTGGAGTCGCCAGCCGCTTCTTTTCACCTGACAGCGAGGAGTTTCGCCAGGGGGGACGTAGTGCATCGGAGGATCATGCTATTCCCCCCAGTTCCCCCTACCCCCCGAACAGGTGCCCTCACCGACCAGAGGAGGCGCTAGTGCAGCGACCAGGACACATGCCCACATCTGACTTCCCACCAGAGGACATCGCCAATTGTGTCTGTAGGGACGCCCACCAAGCCTGGAGGTAACACGGGGATTGGATCCGGTGATCCCCGTGTTGGTAGGCAACGGAATAGACCGCCACACTATTTGGACGCCCCCCCACATCCTCATCCTTTGGAGTGGCCACTGACCTGTCGACTGTGGTGTCCTGGCCTGATGCATTTCATCACTTAGATCAGGGGTGGGCAGTCTTATCCAGAAAGGGCCGGTGTGGGTGCAGCTCTTTGTTCCAACCAAGCAGTTACACACCTGTGTCTCCTCATCAAGTTCCTCAGCAAAGACTCTGCTGGCTGATTAGTGGGATCAGGTGTGTAACTGCTTGGTTGGAACAAAAACCTTCACCCACACCGGCCCTTTCTGGATGTGATGACGCTGAATGTAAGGAGGGGCCGCTGTGGCGAATACCCCAGTTCTGACTGACTCGTCTATGCTGAGCGCTAGAAAAATCTCATTAGATCTGTGTTGGTGACGGGTCTTTATTTTTTATTTTTTCCATCTTGCCAGATTTTATTTAAAAATAAAAATAAATTTCAATATTGCAGGTGAACTTCCATCTAATGTCTTAAATCTGTGACATGAATGATCAGAACTTTAGACAAGTAACGATTGGTCAGGGAGAAGTAGTTTTGTTTCAAAGTCATTAAGAAAAAAATTTATCAAGGCAAAAAAAAAAAAATATATCTATACACACAGCACTTTTAGTTGCAGTTATCTGAAATGTACTCCGTTGTGGTAAAGAAATAATTTCAGGTGACTTGTTAGTATGCAGCTTTTAAAGCAGTGGAGCACCAGGTCCACAAACAGGACACGAGGGTGAGATCAGCCCAGGTAGACGAGGGGGCGACAGGAGATAGGAAAAGGTTTTGGGGAAGGGATTAAGAGTTTGGCTGAATCAGAAAGTCCCGATTTACCTGCACCGATAGACTAGCAGGCTTATCGGGCATGCACCTGTGAAGTTCCGATTGACTAAGGCGCCCCAATTCATCAATTAATCAATCGTCTGATATTGCACACAAACAAACTAGGCCTAATAATGTAACCCTTGGCCTCCGAGTGAATGCGATTTTGTTAAATACACAACCTAAGCCAGCGCAGCAGCAGCAGCAATCACTGTCTACATGTGTGAGGCTTGTGGTGGCAGATCTTGGCATGGTCTGAAGTTCCATCTCATTGGCACATTTTAACCTCACAGCCCTGCACTCCTTGCAAACTTGACATGATGCCGAGCACTTCATCGTCCCAGTATCTTAACACCAAAGTCTGGAGTGCAGACATGTGGATTCAGCCTAAATTCATAAAGGGGTGGGGGGGTGGGGTCTGATTTCAAGGCTTTATCTTCATTTCTTCTTGGATTTTGCCTCCAGGGGTTGACCAATCTCTCTCCCACGCAGCTTTAAACCAATTGCTCTCTCTATCTTGCCCATGACTTGGTTGTTAGGAATCGCTTTCCCAGTCTCATAGTCAGCAATGACCTGAGGTTTCTCATTGATTTTAGTGGCCAGGTCTTTCTGAGTCAGGCCTTTGTCTTGGCGGCCCTGTTGGATGACCTTGCCCACCTCCAGAGGAACCCTATGGTGGTGCAACTCCTCCGTCTCCCTGTCCAGTTTAGCGGTGTTCTTGGTCACCAAGTGCTGCCTGTTCTGCCCTGCAGACCACTTCTTGGTTGTCTCAACTTCTTCTCCATGTCTCTGAGCTGCTGCGATAGCCTGCTTGGATTTAGCCTGGGTAGCAGTCAGTCCCTTTTTCCTCAAGACAGTCACGGTGTCCCAGTCGCTCTCTGCCATTTTCCAGGGGTTATTCGACACCTGCGATAGTAAAAAAAAACACTCAAATATTTTCAACTGTCTTTGTGTGAAATAAATGATCTGAACCAGGGATGGGCAATATGATCCAAAAAGGGCCGTGTGGGTGCAGGTCTTTGTTCCAACAAGCAGTTGCACACCTGATTCTATTAGTCAACCAATAGTCTTTGCTAAGGACCTTGATTTATAGACGGAGGTGTGTAGCTGCTTGGTTGGCACAAGACTATTGGTTGATTAATAGAATCAGGTGTGTAACTGCTTGGTTGGCACAAGACTATTGGTTGACTAATAGAATCAGGTGTGTAACTGCTTGGTTGGCACACAGACTGCACCCACACCAGCCCTTTCTGGATCATGTTGCCCATCCCTGAATTCTGAATGAATGTTGTCACTTCCCAAAACAACAAGGGCTGCTAAACACGGCTGTGAACCACGTGTTCCCTACAGTGATGGGTCTGTTTAAATAGTTCCCTTCTCTCTAGAGACTTGGCTTTCCCCATTGCTCTGGCAAGGTCATTTATCTTAGATCCCCTGTGCAGAAACCGTGGGTGCGTGTCTTTAGCTTGAGAGTCAAAGTCTGTGTCAGAGTCGCAAATTCTTCGTAGTCTTTGGACCTGGCCATAAGGGATGTTAGAAATAATACTTCTAGGGTGGAAGCTGTCGGCCTTTAAGATGGTATTTCTGTGCGTGGCTTTCCTAACAATGGAAGTGTGTAGTCGGCCTTGCTCATCCAACTGAGATTTTGAAATCCAAAAAGTGAATCTCTGACAGACTGTACTCCACACTATATTGGGGTTGGGTGAGTTAAGGAATTGATGGAAATTGATCAATTGCTCGACACAACTTGGAAAAAAGAAAAGATCAGTGTATCTCCCATACCACCCAATCCTCTCTCTGAATGGGTTTATGTGTCCAAAGATGTATCGGTCTTCCCCATAGGCCCATAAAATGGCCTGCAAAATTAGCAGCATGCGCTGCCATAATGGCTGTCCCCATCCCCTGTCGAAAAAGCTTGTCCTGGGAGGGAAAAGACATTGTAAAGTTATTGTTATGAAGACCTTGTCATTAGAACAGCTGGTCAGGGAGGAGCTGTAGTTGTCTGGGGGTAAACAGCGACACACGGAATTCACATTATTACTCCCCCCTTTCCTTTAACCCACTGGACCAGCTGAAACCTGACCTTATTAACATGCTGGATGAAGCGTTGGGGAAACAAATGGAATTCAAACAAGACCAGGTCAAACCCCAGTGTATGGCTGGACCGAGTGTGGTCAACGTTCGAAATTGTGGTCAGCTTCTTGACAGTAATATTAAATGTCGATCTGCAATTTTCTGTGGTGGCCCCGGTAATATGTGTTGTTAACTACGTTCGAGTAAAAAAAACAGTTATAAATGCAGTTGCAAGAAGTCTTTGGTGTGTGCACGTGCACACATGAGTATTTCTATGTAAGCTTACCGGCTCTCTGTCCAGGGTTTTGCAATTACTCTTCTTGTATACATCCTTAGTTGTTATTTTTTGTGTCTTATTGTGCTTTCTTATTGCTCTTTGTATAATTAGTCGTGTGAATTACAGGGGCGCGGCAAGACGCTCTGAGTGGGGGGGGGGTGCTGCTAACCGAATGTAAAAGTGTGACGTCATCATATGTATATTCTTTTAAATCAATTCGCCATATTTTACAGAAAGATGCATAAAGATGAATGAAGACCTTTCCTCAACAAATAATTTCTTCAATAAATAATCCAAAATATCATTTCTAACCCGTCGTCAGTGTCACGGTGGTTACTGGCCTTATGTTGGTGTTTTTAACTTTCTCGTTTTCATTTCGGCATATCGCAGGTTAGGCGACTGCTGTGTCTAACATGGCAGGCTATTCCCATCTCCACTTGAGGGTACTGCAGCACTTTCAGCACCCCCATACCCGTGTCCCTGGTGAATTATGGGTTTTTTTAACATGGACTCGTATTTTGTACCTCCTGAATGGTGGGGTCCGAGTCATGTGACCACTCTCACCTTTCTCTCTACCTGTTAAATGTGCCCACCTGTGCCCGTCTGGCAGGCCCTGATGAAGACTTTGCAGCCGAAACGCGTAGTAGGCATGTAGCCGGTGTTTAATCAAGGCTTTTTATTCAGATGGCTCCTTTTTAGTTTATAGGCCTCGAATTATGATCCCTGGAGATGTGTAGCGTTTTATAACGTATCGAAAGCCGTGTGTCTGTAGCGTCCGGCTTCAGTTTGAGGCCTTTGCTGTCCTTTCAGACATTATTCTGTGTATTTATTCCGTATGCCTTTGCTTCCTCTGTTTGTCTCCGTCTCCTTTTCTCTCTCCGTCTGTCTTTCTCTCTCAGGCCATCGCTGACATGGTGACGGAGGAGCACTTGGCGGAGGGAAGACTCTACCCTCCACTCAACACCATAAGGGAGGTGTCGTTTAAGATTGCCGTTAAGGTGAGCGATCGCCACATAAATAACTACTACCAGAGGTGTGGACTCGGGTCACATGACTTGGACTTGAGTCAAACTGACAACACAAATTTGATGACTTTAGACTTGGCTAGACAAATTTGAAAAAGACTTGCGACTTGCCCACGAAATAGATGAGGGAATTTAATATCGTGATCATGGGAAGAGAACAAGGCACAGGACAGTCTTTCTCTGAGGTCCTCAGAGGAAATGAGGAGATGTATTGGTATTTATAGGGCGATATAATCAAGCGATGACTGTTATATGGAAATTGCTGGTTGGTTTTTCTTTTACACGATTCAACTTTGACTTTCACACCAATGTCTCATTACTTCGCTTGGACTTGAGCCTTTTGACTCGAAAGACTCGATACCTTCTCCAAGTCCGAAGACAAAATGCTATTAAAAGTATGGAGTCAATCAATTCTTCTTTTCCATATTTACAGATCAACTTTGATTCAATCCATAATAAATACAAGTTTTAACAAGCATTCATGACTTGCTTAAATTTAGTATATGAACCATTACTCTGTTTTTAAAAATGTCAAATGGCATTAAATTTGATGAAGAGCGCATGATGACTTGTTTAGGACTTGAAACTTGAAGTTTAGGCCTGCTGACTTGACTTGGGACTTGAGTGTCAAGACTTGAGACTTGGAAAACAACGACTTGGTCCCACTTCCGCCGCTTACTTATCTTCTCACCTCTCCAAACCCGTGGTCTTAATCATCGCCTTTGTCCCTCTTGTGCTGTTCCCATTGTGTGTTCCTTCCCTCTCAGATTGTCGACTACGCATACAAACACAACGTTGCATCCTTGTACCCCGAGCCGAAAGACAAGGAGGCGTTTGTGCTGTCTCACGTCTACAGCCCCGACTATGACTCCTTCACCCTGGACACCTACACTTGGCCCCAGGAGGCCATGGAGGTCCAAGATGTGTGATGCCTCCACCGCTTCCTCGCCATCCTTCAGCCCCCCTGAAATTTGAACCGCTGCAACTGAGCATTGCTTCTGCTCGCAAAACGCCACCATTCATCCATGCCTTAGATAGTTTTTTTTTCTTCTTTTTTTTAATTTAATACCAGAAGGTGGCTGCTCAAATATACACAAAAATTCAAATCCAACACAACCGGTGGACAGTATAATTAAAATGCACAGCCAACCAAACAATGCATTGCTTTTGCTGAAGCCGTCTTGCTGCCTATATTTGTTCAGTTGGTGTTATGGTGTCCCATGTACTATTTAATTTTTTAAGTGGCCTGTACTTCGCAGATGACTCGAGATGTTTATTACATCAACTGTACAGCATATCGGATGCTGTAGCTGTGTCCAGTATACATGTTGGATAAGGTATTCTCACGTGGTGCATGCCATCCACATTGGCTCCGAAAGGGAAGTTTCAGTCTCCTGACTGCAACATGATGCCAACTGGTCTTGGTTGAACAGGGGACTTGACATGCAGATCTTCATAGTGCCTGTATAAGTGTGACCTCAGGGGTTAAACCCTCAGCCCTAGTTTGGTGGGAGGCCAGATAGGATAAATGAAGGTTGTCACTGGGCACATGGCAGCACTTGTGTCATCGCTGCAGTGACTTGGTGTATTTACACCCCTGTCACGCCACGCTATAGCCCCGGTTGTGACCCCATCTCTTTTGTAACCGCTAGTTAGTCTTGGATGGGCTCACATAAAATTACCATAGACGGACACGAGGAATAAATCAAAAGGTCACCTTTTTACCTGTTTTTAAATCAGGTATTGCATCTTTGAGGGTGTACTCATGTTCAAAGTCTTTGCGGTCTACTTGTGTGGGGTAAAATGTTTAGCAGGGGTGAAACAAATGTTCCATCCATCCATCCATTATCTGAACTGCTTATCTTGCTCTCAGGGTCGCAGGGATGGTGGAGCCTATCCCAGCAGTCATTGGACGGCAGGCGGGGAGACACCCTGGAAAGACTGTAGGGCCGACACACACACACACACACACACACACATTCACACCTAGGGACAATTTAGTATGGGTGATTCACCTGACCTACATGTCTTTGGACTGTGGGAGGAAACCAGAGCCCCCGCAGGAACCCCACGCAGACACGGGGAACACATGCAAACTCCACACAGAGGACGACCCCCAAGGTTGGACTACCCCGGGGCTCGAACCCAGGACCTTCTTGCTGTGAGGTGACCGCGCTAACCACTGTACCACTGTGCCACCAACAAATGTTGTAATCGCATATTTCAATGGCTTGTGCTGTTGATTTTGAGTTCGAAGATGGCTCGGTCTGCTGCACCTCTTCGTTGTACGTTACGGAAACGTAAATGCAGCAGACAAACGTACAGCAAAGGTTGAAGAAGCGCCACACAAACTTCGCATACGTTACCGTAACGAACAGCGAAGAAGTGCAGCAGACAGCGCCATCTTCGCCCTCCAAATCAACAGCACGGGCTGCTGACATATGTGATTCTAGGGCGGCACGGTGGCCCAGTGGTCAGCACTGTTGCCTTGCAGCAAGAAGGTCCTGGGTTCGAACCCCAGGCCGTCCCAGGTCCTTTCTGTGTGGAGTTTGCATGTTCTCCCCGTGTCTGCGTGGGTTTCCTCCAGGTGCTCCAGTTTCCTCCCACCATCAAAAAGACATGCATGTTAGGGTTAACACTCCTGTCTGTGCCCCTGAGCAAGGCAGTGGAAAGAAGAACTGGAGTTGGTCCCCAAGCGCTGCAGCTGCCCACT
The DNA here is from genome assembly GCF_029633865.1 of Lampris incognitus. Lineage (NCBI taxonomy): Eukaryota > Metazoa > Chordata > Actinopteri > Lampriformes > Lampridae > Lampris > Lampris incognitus. The sequence continues at coordinate 10,634,575 of NC_079221.1, read as the reverse complement.
GCTCCTATACGATAGGATGGGTTAAATGCAGAGAACAAATTCATTGTAAGAATACAATGACAAAAATAAAGTGGCTTTCTTTCTTCTTTTCTTTCTCTTAAACATTTGTTCCACCCCGGCTAAACTCTTTACCCCACTGGTAGGACTGCAGAGACCTTCAACATGAGCATACCTTAAAAGATGCTATACCTGGTTGAAAACGTGTAAAACCGTGACCTTTTGATTTCTTCCTCATGTCCGTTGGTGGTACGTTATGTGACCCGGTCTCAGAGTCAGAGGTTGGGAAGAGATGGGATGACAGGTGGGGCTCGGCACGCCAATTCATTTAACACGTACACTGGACTCGAATACACTCCACGTTCTTGTCTTGGTCTTGCTCCGTTGTGGGCCTCGCCCCGGTCTCGCTGTGTCCGTGCTGCAAGAATCTGCTGCAATTGACCACGTTAGTCACGTGCCAACGGGATTCAAGCTTGGTGACGAATATTTGAGTTCAATGCAGGCTTTGAACATCTCTCGAGTGTCACCGTCACCTTTAATTGGACTTTGCTGGGATGTTGTCATACATCAGCGTGTTTCCTGTTGGGCTTTTAAACCTTCCTGTTTCGGTGTTTGAGTTAGAGTTATGGATGTGACGTTACTTTAGTGAGGGAACTCATCTTTACTATCCTCCCGGTGCCAACCGCTGATGTACCGCGGAGGAGTTTTTATTTGGGATTTTCAAGGAGATTGAATGTTTTCGAAGGGAAAATAAAACTTTTGAATATTAACTGCTGAGTGGTTTTTTTTTTCCTGGGTTCTGAATAATTTCTTTACAGTCCCCCCTCCCCCCATTTTCCCCCCTCCCCAGTTGTATCCGGCCAATTACCCCGCTCTTCCAAGCCATCCCGGTCACTGCTCCACCCCCCCCCCTACTGATCCGGGGAGGGCTGCAGACTACCATATGCCTCCTCCCATACATGTGGAGTCACCAGCCACTTCTTTTCACCTGACAGTGAGGAGTTTCGCCAGGGGGACGCAGCGCATGGGAGGATCACGCTATCCCCCCCCCCCCCAGTTACCCCTTCCCCCCGATCGGAGGAGGCGCCAGTGCAGTTTTTTATTATACCTTTATTTCTGATTTCTCCCCTCTTTTTCTCCCAATTTCGTGGCCAATCGATCACCAGTTCAAACACCCACCCTCGTACTGCATGCGTTTGCCAACTGCATCTGTCCGGCCGGCAGTCTCGGAAGGAGACGCCTCGCCACTTTCGTGACAAGGCGAATCCAGGGCGAACCACTGCTTTTTCGGTAGAGGCTAGTTCCCATCGATGCAGAGAACGGAAATGGAGTAGAGAACGGTCAACTGAGCATGCGCGAAATGCCTCTACCATGCCTCCACACGCCCCGCGTTGCATCCAGGCGCTAGGATTCTAGGAAGACCCGCCCCTACTCTGCGTCTGATTGGCTAACTTTAACCCTAACCCCGCCCTAATCCTAACTCTAAGTCTAACCTATCCAAACAACGGAGGCAACGTGTACTTGCGCATGCTCAGTTGACCATTCTCTGCATCGATGGGAACTAGCCTCTACCCTGCTTTTCCCCACACACACACACACACACACACACACACACACACACACACAGACGCATTCATGTGACGAACACAAGCCGACTCCGCCCCCCTCCCGAAGACTGTTGCCAATTATTGCTGCTTCATCGAGTCCGGCCATAGTCGGGTCTGACGAGACCGGGGCGCGAACCCGGCGGTCCCCAGTGGGCCACTGCATCGAAACAAAGCCGACGCTTAAACCGCTCCACCACCGCGGACCTCGCTAGTGCAGTTTTAAACTTTGGGTACACACAGGAGCCCTGTATTTTGAGAGCGAAGAGCTCGAGATGGAATGTACGATTTCAGGAGATCAGACAGGTAAGATGGGGCCAGCCCATTTAGGATTTTATAAGTCAGCGGAAGCACCTTGAAGTCTTACCTAACATGGATAGGAAGCCAGCGAAAGGAGGCAAGGATTGGTGTATTATGGTCGAATTTCCCATATTTAGTTAGGATTCTAGCTGCAGCATTCTGAACCACTTGAAGACTTTTAGTACTAGTATGTGGCAGACCTGAAAACAGGATATTACAAAATCAAGTCTGGATGAAACAGATGCATGTATTAGAGTTTCTGCGTCAGCCATGGGCAGGAAAGACCGAATTTTAGCTATGTTACGTAAGTGGAGGGGGGGCAGTCTCTTGATTTCTTTAATGTGCTTATCAAAGGAAATGCTTGGATCAAACGTAACACCAAGATTTTTGGCTGCCGCCATTGGTGAAATTACAGAGTTGTCGATTGTTATCATTACTTGATCAAATTGGTGTCTGTGTCTAGCAGGGCCAATGACCAGCATCTCAGTTTCATCTGAATTTAAAAACAGAAAGTTTAGTGACATCCAATTTTTCACAGTAGCCAAGCAGGCCTCTAAGTTAGTCATTTGAGTATGATCATCAGCCCTTATAGGCACATACAGCTGAGTATCATCTGCATAGCAATGGAAAGTTTTTCCATAACTGCGTATAATTTGGCCAAGAGGTGAAATAAAGAGAGAAAAGTAGAGGGCCAAGAACTGAGCCCTGAGCTATACCATATTAACGTCGGAGAATTTTGATGTGATATTACTTTAGCACACACAATGTGTTCTTCCAGATAAGTAGGACTTAAGTCAAGAGAGAGCTAAGCCAGAGACACCAAAATTACAATTTAATCTGTCTAATAGTATACAGTGATCAATGATGTCAAAGGCTGCACTGAGGTCCAGTAGTAGAAGCACAGAAGTGGAATCAGAGTCCATAGCTAGTAAAAGATGGCTCGCCACTCTGTTCAGAGCAGTTTCAGTGGAATGATTAGATTATTGTGGTTCACACATTTAGGAGAGGAGAGTTTGGGAGCAATAGACGTGTTCCCTTGTTGACATGCGCCAAATGTGCGTGCGCAGATTGTGAGGCAAAAAGGGGCCACGAGTCTTGTCTTTGTTTGTAAACGTTTCTACGTTCATTTCGAAGAGATCGTCACGGAGAAATTCATTTAAAACGAAACGCCTCACAGTTGTTGCGCTGTCGGTTGTACCAATCGTAAAGATGGTAAAAACAAGCGTCTGCATTTTTATCGCATGCCGAAAGGGAAAACTCCGATCGAAAAATGAAGAAGACAGGCGGGGATTCATGCGATCCGCTGAGAGGACTGGAAGACGTGGTCAGAAGAGCAAACATCAAACGCCAAGATTTGCGGAGAACATTTCATATCTGGTGTGTATCCGTTTCTTACACAAATAAGTATTGTGATCGAACATACGTAAGTAACAGCTCTAAATGTGATCCTGTCCTAGTAGAGCAACTGCCAAACCAAAGTATGAGTTGTTAATGTCTGGCCTTCCTCAAGTTTGACAACGATTCCATCAGCCTTCTTTGTGTCACGATGTTTGAGGTCATAATTTGACTCCAGCCTCGATCTCATAACCGTACAAACAATTCAACTTTTGTTGAATACAAACACTTCAACCGTACAAACAGTTAAACTACGAGGGCTTACCTTTGATTTGATGAAGCAACACTTGTTTTCCTTCTATAACAGATGGTAAAAGCAGTCTTGGACATGTCCACCAACAAAGTAATCGTATGCTTCTAAAGACCTGCATACCTTCATTGATTCTTTGGTAAATATACTTGGTGTGTCTACGAGGTGTTCAGTCACACCCCTCCAACCGATGTTTGGCAACTTCATGACGTCACTTGTCCACTGAGCTCCAGCAAGCAGAAACAGATCGAGAAGTTTCGACTCGTAACGTTTTCTGTCTTCCTTGCTTCGACCTTCAACATATTCTGAGATTTTCATTTTCTCAAATGTCTAACCTTTCTCCGTTAAATTTGAACCCTTATACGCTTCCATCCGTGAGTTGCATAGGTACGCACGTTGTTTCTCGGCCATGTTTTGCCACACGTTCTGCGCGCGCATCTTGTTTACAACTCAGCTTGTACGTCACGCGATAACTGGTTAAGCGTTTGTGATGTCGAAATCTTTCACGAAACCAGTCGGAGAGCTTTTAAAGGACTCTCCATCTCTGCCCTCAACTCTCTTACCCGGTAGGCTTAAACACAAAGGAACGACATGTTTCTTTTAACTGCAGCTGAGTTCATTGCGTTCATTGAGTTCAAGTCAGTTTTATTTGTATAGCCCAAAATCACAAATCACAAATTAGCCTCGGGGAGCTTTACAGCAACACATCTTCCTGTCATCTTTAATCCATTTATGACGAGCATGGATAAGTTGCTATGCAAATGAACATTCAAAACGCAAAGGTATGATCGGGAGGTTCCTTTACATGCACAGTGTAATCATGTCACTAGAGCCTGTAGAGCTCACTTTTTTTTACCGGGGGAGGGGGGGGGGCGCTTGCGCGTGCCTCAAAGAAGAGGCCGACTGTGACATGACCCTTGTTGCAAAGAAGCATTTATAGCTGCAAGAATGTAGGCCGACTTGCCGTATATCAGCACAAATGATGTGAAGGTACGCCACCTGCGTGGTATGTTGTGGCGGGGGCGCCATCTTGTTCGGCTTGTTAGGCATGTAGAAAAATGTAAACAAGAGCCTTAACAAGGCAATCTGTGAGCGATCTGTTCATTGAAAACACTTAATGTAACACTGAATGTGTTTCGACTCATGTGACGTGGCCTGGCTTTACTGTCTTGTAGTTCCATGCCGTCTGGATAAGGTGAACCATGAATTCAACTACAGCAACATGTAATATTGTAGGGAATTTGGGGGACAACGCAACCACAGGAACTGCCGCGGCCGGGAAGCGGACCCGTATCGCCCGCACCGCAGGAGGCATCGCTAACCGCTCGACTACACGGTCAGATCCGCGAGTCAGCGGCCAGCGTGTCTTCTTATCCATACACGTTACAATATAACACAATCAGTTAATGACCGCATCAGACCTCCACTCGGGTATCAAACAAAACCAGACATCACAGTACGCTACAATACGGCCAACTAAAGCGGGACACAGTGTAGTCTGCATCGTTTCTCGGCACAAAGAAGACACGGATAGGTCAAATACCAAAACAGCCTAAAAATACACAAATGTGTGAGGGTGATTCTTCAATTTGGGGCACTTTTGGCTTTTGAAAATTAAAAAAAAAAAGTCTTTAAAATCTGTTTTGTTTTGGGGTTTTTTTCGTTTTCAAAAGCTCTGTTAAGTGGTGTGGAACAAACATCGTAGCATAGCTTTGATCGTCCTACAAAACAAGTTTGATATTGTGATGCTTTTCTTTTTCAAAGTTGCAACAGCAAAATGTCACAATCGCAGCTAAACAAAACGGATTTTAACGCAAAAATGATCTGACAAGCAACGTTTTCACAATCATTCCAGCAAATACAGCAAAGGCTCTTTGAGAAGCATGTTCTAAATATTTGTAAGTACATTTAAAATACATTTTAGTGACATTTTCTCTCTAACTTATCAATATGTTGCCCATGAAATATTGTTTACTAATCAAAATATTTGAATTGCAATGGGTTTTTTTAGATAATGCAAATTTAGACTTTCAAACACTTTACCACAATGACTGAGGAAGACCCGTGGTAACAAAAAAACAAAAACTAAACAAAACAAACAAACAGCATTTTCTATCAAAACATGTAGTTATTCTTTTATTTATTTACTCGCTTCTTTATTTTATGTTGTTGATTTTTTTTTTTACTTATCTAAATTTGTATTTCTTTTGTTTCCTGTTTCCTGATTATATTTAACCTACTGTAACGCCCCTGGAAGAGCTTAATCTTTGATTGCTCCTTCGACAGGACACTAAAGGGAACTTCTCCACTTGGTAGAGCTATTTATTCCACGGGCAACAATAGCATCTGCACTCCATTTAATTGCTGCCTCAACTCCATCCGCAGGCCCTTTGCCATGCCCGGCCTCCAGAGAGTTCCAGGTCACACTGCTGAACCCAAACCTAAATGGCATTGTGGACCGGTACTGGGTTGTAGGGCCATCACTTATGACATGGAGGGTGGTTGCAGAGGGGTTCCCTTCCTTCAGGTGGGGGAGCACAGGGGAGAGATGTGCCCATATAGCCGAAGGATCATGCCTCATTGATGAGGAAATTGAACACACTGACGATATCCCTTTTCCTGTGAAGGCAACTCCAGTGTGCAGGGATGTTTGCTTTTGTGAGTCGCCGAAATGTACAGCTTGAATCTCAGGCGAGTATTTACTGAGACAATCTTCAGCAAAATCCACTTGAAGAATAATCTCACTCTCCCCAACATTTTGCTTCAGATGACTCCATGTGGAGTACTGATGGTTGATGTTGAAGACGTGTCTTGCAAACCTCTCTTTTAAGACAGTTGTGAAGTCCTCCAAAAGAGTTTGAAGGGTACCATATATCCGCTCCTTTGTGGTTAAGTGTACACTGAACTTGTGTTTTGTTCCATCTTTGATTGTCTTCTCACGCCCTTCAACTTTGTTTTTCCAGTTAAACCAATCGGTCTGTAAACTGGGATTAAACTTGCCAGTTTGCAGCTGCTTTCCTTTGCAGAGGTTACACTCTCTGTACACACATTCTTTTGTTGGCTTTTCACAACATAAGGTCTCCATCAACCTGTCAGGTTTTTTGCTTGGTATTACTTTATGATACGCTAGCTTATCAGCCATAAACTGCACATTGGCATGTATTTTGCATAAGCAGGTATCTCTGTCACGTGAAGTAGGTGTCACAACCCAAGAAGGTCACTTTTTGCAAAACTCAGCTTATGACCGCCTCACCAGTGGACTTTCCCTCTTAAACTTCAGGTAAAGGTTGTAAAGTGTGTCATTTAGAAAACGCTTCTGCTTTTTCACCTTCTTTCGGGTGAGCGTCTCCCTTTTCCCTGCTGTCGCTCTACTGTTATCGTCTCGTTCCAAGAATGTCTTAATTTTCTTAATGGTTTCCACAGTGTTTTTGTAGGGTTTCCTATGAAACTGAAGACTGGCAGGCCGTTCACAGTTTTTCCGCACCATCATGGCTGAGAAGCCAAGTTGGTTTTGCACTTCTTTCACCAAGCGGTACTTTTTTAGAATCCTCCGGGCCAGAATCTTTGACACTACTTGCTTTTCTTTTGTGCCAGAATCCTGATACTTTTTCGCAACTCATAGAACACTACGTTGTGAAACAGTAGTGTTCTTCGAAGGGCCTTTGGTTTTAGTTGCATTTGTTGCTTTACTTTAATTTGGGGGATTCTAAAGCATTCCCCTTCTCAGAGAGCCTTTGGTATCTTTTTTTATACTTCCCCATCTTTCTCGGTGCATCCTCAAGCTTGAGATGGGACTCAGCAAGGTCACTGTAAGCTTTATCTCTAGTCGCGCTAAGTTTTTTCCGTGGTGTTTGGTGATGAGAACTGTCAGAAGGCTCATGTTGTTCCTGGCCTATAGGTGATTCTGGAGGTGTGTTTCCAGCTTTATAACTTTGTATTGTCTCTCTGTTCTTATCACTGGCCCTTTTGACTCTCCACTGTCGTCTTCTGCATCTTGGTTCCCGCTTTGATAATTGTGAGATGGCTTTAAGTTTTCCTGTCTCTTTTCTTATTTTGTATCTCTCTTTTTCTCTTTCAAGATACCGCTGATATTTCTGAGGGTCCTCCTTGATTTTGTCTCTCTCTCTCTCTCTCTCTCTCTCTCTCTCTCTCTCTCTCTCTCTCTCTCTCTCTCTCTCTCTCTCTCTCTCTATATATATATATATATATATATATACTCACTGGCCACTTTAGTAGGTACACCTTGCTAGTACCGGGTTGGACCCCCTTTTGCCTTCAGAACTGCCTTAATCCTTCGTGGCATAGATTCAACAAGGTACTGGAAACATTCCTCAGAGTGTTTGGTCCATATTGACATGATAGCATCACGCAGTTGCTGCAGATTTGTCGGCTGCACATCCATGATGCGAATCTCCCGGTCCACCACATCCCAAAGGTGCTCTATTGGATTGAGATCTGGTGACTGTGGAGGCCATTTGAGTACAGTGAACTCATTGTCATGTTCAAGAAACCAGTCTGAGATAATTCGAGCTTTATGACATGGCGCGTTATCCTGCTGGAAGTAGCCATCAGAAGATGGGAACACTGTGGTCATAAAGGGATGGACATGGTCAGCAACAATACTCAGGTAGGCTGTGGCGTTGACACGATGCTCAATTGGTACTAAGGGGCCCAAAGTGTGCCAAGAAAATATCCCCCACACCATTACACCACCAGCAGCAGCCTGAACCGTTGATACAAGGCAGGATGGATCCATGCCTTCATGTTGTTGACGCCAAATTCTGACCCTACTATCCGAATGTCGCAGCGGAAATCGAGACTCATCAGACCAGGCAACGTTTTTCCAATCTTCTATTGTCCAATTTTGGTGAGCCTGTGCGAATTGTAGCCTCCGTTTCCTGTTCTTAGCTGACAGGAGTGGCACCCGGTGTGGTCTTCTGCTGCTGTAGCCCATCTGCCTCAAGTTTCGACGTGTTGTGCGTTCAGAGATGCTCTTCTGCATACCTCGGTTGTAATGAGTGGTTATTTGAGTTACTGTTGCCTTTCTATCAGCTCGAACCAGTCTGGCCATTCTCCTCTGACCTCTGGCATCAACAAGGCATTTTCGCCCACAGAACTGCCGCTCACTGGATATTTTCTCTTTTTCGGACCATTCTCTGTAAACCCTAGAGATGGTTGTGCGTGAAAATCCCAGTAGATCAGCAGTTTCTGAAATACTCAGACCAGCCCATCTGGCACCAACAACCATGCCACGTTCAAAGTCACTTAAATCACCTTTCTTCCCCATTCTGATGCTCGGTTTGAACTGCAGCAGATCGTCTTGACCATGTCTACATGCGTAAATGCATTGAGTTGCTGCCATGTGATTGGCTGATTAGAAATTTGCGTTAACGAGCAGTTGGACAGGTGTGCCTAATAAAGTGGCCGGTGAGTGTGTGTATATATATATATATATATATTTATTTATTTATTTATTTTTTGGACCATTGAGCTGGTTTTGTTGGGACCATGTTGACAACTTCAAACAAAAATAATATAAATTAGTGTTGGCCACTGTTCAATTATTTATCACTTATGTTCAATAGTAAATTATGCTAACAAGTTGGAGTTTTAAGATGATGACGAGATAAGTTGTCATTACCATCATTAATTGTCATTACCATCACTGCCAGTTGTGTGATGGTAATGACACGTGATGGTAATGACAATTTTCACCCTTGGGAGAAAAAGTTGTCTAAGTCTTAGACTTGCGAAGCTAACTTGTTAGCTAGCATACAGTGTACAATGAATATACGTGAATAAAGTGAAATTTCTTATTTCTGAACTGAAATACTCAATTAGTAACTTGTTTGGTAATGATGCCTAATAAACATACTCTCAGGTCAGGACATATAAGTCTTCACATTACTTACATTTGTGGACATGAAAAAGTCATGCTTCTGCCATGACTGATCACGCGACTCTGGCACGTCTCATTTCCATGGCAACCACGTTGTTGTTTGAAAAAACGTTATTGCTCTAAAATGTTCGGTGTGATGGTAATGACAGATGTACGAGGGACAGCGATATTTAACTATAAAATGTGTAAATTGCACATATATAAACCATACGAATTTGAAATATGTCTTTTTAAATTATTATGAGAAAATTCAAAGTAAAACTTTAATGACTTTAACCATTGTTATCACTTTATTATAGAGGGGAAATTAAAAAGTCTGGGTTGGGGACAAGCCCAAAACAGTGAAATTCTGGCACATTTGAATTTTCAACATACTGAAAAAGTATTAAAATGTCATCATTGAGACACATGTCTTTTTTTTCATAGCTAGCACAGCCTAAGTCTAACAAATACAATAACTGTTTTTTCCACAAAAAAAGAAGTTTTTTTTCTTGAAAATCTACAGAAAAACTCCTTTAATTGAAGAATCAGCCATGAGCATTAAATCAAAAGCAGCGCATGGCAGCCTGCCTACAAGGGATTGAATCTTCATCAACAACCGTTAAAGTTACCCATCACATACAGATGAGCACAATAACTTCTTGGTACAATTGGTACAACTTCTTGGTACAATGCGAGGGTCACATATCAACAAACCAGCCTATATCAACACACACATGCATGAGCATTGTAAATATCAACAGAAATAGTCCAGGTTGCCTACAAGGGACCCAGTCCTCATCAACACCATCACGTACAATACAGTGAATAATACAGTTAATTGGGAATAGCCCTTACCTTAAAACAGAAATGACCACAGAGGCCTGGGATCAACTGCCTTTACTGTTCGTCCAGAAGCCCATGATGTGGTCTGGTGATGACCTGATTTAATCCAAGATGTGAGAAAGGGCACTGGGTCAAATCTCCCCAAAGCGGGTCCATTAAGATCCACAAAAAGGAGCGGTGAGAGGCTGTTTTCACGCAACCTATTGCAGGTCTTGCTATCAGTATTATTAACTGCAGAAACCACCCTCTCACACTCAGATGAGGTGGGAAGGTATGTCCTGTTTGCTGTATAAAGCTTTTCCAGTGTCCACTGCTGGCTGGTGCAATTCGGCGGGAGAGAGAGAGGGGGGGTTATCATTATCATCGGCCTCTTCTTCTTTTGAGTTGTTACCCCCATCTCCAGGTTCTTCTGTCGGCTTGTCCTGCGTTGTCACACCGGGCGTTGGCGGGTTTGTGCTGACTGCAATCCCAGCAGGTGTAGCATCAGCGTCGGTTGCAGAAGACACCTCTTGCTCTGGTTGCTCTTCGATTGGCTTAGATTTTTGAGTAAATCCAAAATTTGCGACTAAGCTCCCTTGTTTTCGTTTTGACATAGCTATCTGTATGCTGACTACAAAATAGAAACGAATAATGGCCATTCGGCCATTCGCAGACTGAGTGGGACTTGTGGAGGAATGAATCCTCTTCTGACTAAGAGAGTTTTTTTTTCATAAAGTTTGTTTTTCTCTGCGCTGCCACGCTTCAATGGTGAGGGCAATAATTGCATGCATGCCGGTATCTTTATTAAAAGTGAATTAGTGATCCTCATGTATGAGTCATGCATTAATAATAGCCTAATTCTACGCATGATCCATGATGATGAAGACACAGAAAAATAGACATGCATAGCATATTGTCAATATTTTAGAGACCACCCAAAACTTCACAAATCATGTTTTCAGGAACGGCGCAGTGGTTAGCGCGGTCGCCTCACAGCAAGAAGGTCCTGGGTTCGAGCCCCGGGGTAGTTCAACCTTGGGGGTCATCCTGGGTCATCCTATGTGTAGAGTTCTCCCCGTGTCTGCGTGGGTTTCCTCCGGGTGCTCTGGTTTCCTCCCATAGTCTAAAGACATGTAGGTCAGGGGAATTGGCATTACTAAATTGTCCCTAGGTATGAATGTGGGTGTGTCGGCACTGTGTGATGGCCTGGTGGCCTGTCCAGGGTGTCTCCCCGCCTGCCACCGAATGACTGCTGGATAGGCTCCAGCATCCCCGTGACCCTGAGAGCAGGATAAGCGGTTCGGATAATGGATGAATGGATGGATGTTTTCAGGGGAGCTCATGTCTTATTAAGGGGAGCCGAGCTCCCCCATAGTTCGCACCTTGCCTGTATTGTACAATGCATGTTGTCCTGCTGCTCACACCTCTGCAGAGGTGACGGAAGAGACACTAATGCACACCAAAGATGAGATGACCACACGTTGGGGTTTACAATCCTTTAACAATTCCACTTAAAAAGTGAAGTGATTGTGCAATTGCAAAGGTGGTGGCTTTGACTTAATGCACTCACACTCCAACTTCCAACCTCTGAGAAGTAGCCAGCCCATACAGGGACATGCCCCTCTCTCCTCCAACTTTAAGCTTTGTGGCTAAGCAACCAGGTCCTGTGCCAAAACAGAACTGTGAACCACAGAGCACACCAGTTTCGAACACTTCCTTCAATGAAATGCCAGTCATGTCAGATACACTCAAGTATCTGGCCAAAAGAAAAATTGTGACATCGGGTGTCCAAAGGTTTGATGATTGCCCACAAAACTACTGGGGATAGAAATCATCTTTTACCAGCATCACCCAAGGTTTGGCCCTGTCAGCAAGAGAAGAGCTAGAGCTTCTAATTAAGTGGCAAGGACCTAAGTCATCTTAACAGGCAAAAAGAATAAGCTCTGTACATGTTAAAACCCCGACAGCAGGCCTCTCAACGGTGTGAGAACGTATTGAAGAGACCTACGGTGCACCTGAGGCAATAGAAGGGACTTTATTTCAGAAAATTAAGGAGTTTCCCAAAATCTCCAACAAAGAACATCTGAAGCTTCAGAAACTTGTTGACCTTCTCATGGAGCTAGAAATAACAAAAGAAGAGGGTTATTTACCTGGACGTGGATATCTTGACACTGCAGACAGCATCAACCCCATCGTGGAAAAGCTGCCATATGGATTGCAAGAAAAGTGGACCACTGGTGGTCACAATACGAGGAAATCCACGATTTTGCCTTTCCACCTTTTGCATTCTTCTCACAATTTATTAGCTACCAAGCCATGACAAGTAATGATCCAAGCTTCGATTTCTCATCATTCGGTCCTACAAACTTCTCAAAGATGGAAAGAACTGTGAAAAACTGAACCCAGGTTTCAGTGAGAAAGACAGGGGTGGAGAGTGAATCTACTGCCAACTACGCCAGCTCCTCAGGGAAGAAACAAGTAGACCCATAGAAACATTGCCCTCTCCACAAAAAAACTCACCCCTTCAGTAGGTGCTGTAGCTTCAGAAATAAGCCACTCAATGAATGTATAGCTTACCTCAAGGAGAAGAACTACTGCTTCAAATGTTGTGCTTCGACTAAGCACATGGTGAAGTACTGTCGTGTGACTCCAAAGTGTGTGGAGTGTGACAGTTACAGGCACATAGTTGCTCTACACCCTGGCCCAGCTTCTGTAAAATTAGAGACCTCCACAATGGTGAAACAGCATGGCGGGGAGCAAGAGGCAGATGCATCCACTGCAGTGACAAGTGTACGGAGATCTGTGGAGGAAAAAGCAGTCCGAGGTCTTGTTCAAAAGATATGTCTTGCTAAAGTGTATCAAGCAGAACATCTCGAGAAAGCAGTCAGAATATATGTGGTCATGGATGACCAAAGCAATCACCTTTAGCACGGTCCAACTCCTTTGAACGTTTTGGCATAAGAGGAAGCTCTGTGACCTACACCCTAAAGACGTGTTTAGGTGTGATGGAAACCTCAAGGAGAAGGGCACACAACTACATGATTGAATCTCACGATGGGTGCACGAAGGTACCTCTTCCCGCCCTGTTGGAGTGTGACCTAATTCCCGAACATAGGTCAGACATTCCTTCTCCAGATGTGGCACGACATTACTCCCACCTGAAACCTGTGGCTGACAAAATCCCACCACTTCATCCCAAGGCACAGATCATCCTGCTCTTGGGGAGAGATATTTTGAAACTTCATAAAGTGAGGGAACAGCATAACAGACCACATGATGCTCCATACACATAACGTCTCGATCTGGGATGGGTTGTGAAAGGAGATGTGTGTCTGGGACGGGCCCACAAGCCTGCCAGTGTGACAGTCTACAAGACAAATTTGCTGCTTAATGGAAGGTCATCGTTCGTCAATCCTTGCTCAAACAGCATCCACATCAAGGAGACCTCGTCTGGCTCTACACATCAGTCAAGCCATTTTCATCAGCACTATAACGATAGCCTAGACCAAGAAGAGATTATGGAAGATCTTGGCTCCAGTTTTCAACAGGACAAAAGATGATGATCGGCCTGCACTCTCAGTTCAAGATAAGGCTATAAGGCTTTTCTTGACATCATGGATGGAGAGGTTTTCAGGGATAGCTCGAACAACGGGATTGCTCCCTTACCTTTTCAGGTGCCATGCCGTCGACTTCCAAACAACCAAGAGCAAACTCTCAAATGGCTCTGTACTCTCAGGCACACACTGGACAAAAAGCCAAAAATGAAGGAGCACTTCATTGGTTTTATGCAGAAGATCTTTGAAAGCCAGCATGCAGACCAGAACCACCTTTGCAGAGTGAAGAGGAAGGAATGTTGGTACTTACCAATATTTGGGGTATACCACCCACAAAAACCAGGACAAATCAGAGTCGTGTTTGACCCAAGCACAAGGCATGAAGGTTTCTCCTTGAATCATGTCTTACTAAGAGGGCCTGACCTCAACAACACACTATTGGGAGTGCTTATGTGCTTCCGCAAAGAACTCATAGCCATAACTGCTAATATACAGCAGATGTTTTACTCCTTCATTGTCTGGGAAGATCATCGAGATTACCTGAGGTTCCTTTGGTATCAGGATAATGATCTTCAAAAAGACATAGCTGAATACAGAGTGACCGTCCATGTGTCTGGAAACAATCCCTCACCAGCCGTAGCAATATATGGACTGAGAAGGGCTGTGTAGCGCCGCATTATGTAATAATGTAATACATTTTCACATCATTATGTAATAACGCCACGTTTTTTTCAAATCAAGACATACATTTTGGTGGTTTATTACATAATGCACCAAATTATTACATTTTCTTCATAAAAAGTGTAACATCCGCATTTTGTAATAAGTTGTTACATATTGCACCGGTTATTACAAAATGCGGATGTTACACTTTTTTATGAAGAAAATGTAATAATTTGGTGCATTATGTAATAAACCACCAAAATTTATGTCTTGATTTGAAAAAAAACGTGGCGTTATTACATAATGATGTGAAAATTTATTACATTATTACATAATGCGGTGCTACAGGCTGCCCAGGCTGGGGAAAAAGAACATGGCACAGATGCAAAGCAGTTCATCATCAGAAACTTCTACGTTGATGACGGTTTGACCTCACTTCCCACAGAAAAACAGACAGTTGATCTCCTGAAGAGAACAAAAGAAATGTTGGCAGAGTCCAACATACATCTTCATAAACTAGCTTCAAACAGCCCCGCTGTTATGGAATAATTTTCTCCAGAAGCTCTCGCAAAGGATCTCAAGGATTTAGATCTTGGAGCAGATCCCTTACCTGTCCCGAGGAGTCTTGGGTTGAGCTGGAACCTGGAGTCTGATAGTTTCATCTTCAAGGTATCTTGGGAAGAGAGACCATTTACCAAGAGAGGCATTCTGTTGACGGTTAACAATCTCTACAACCCTCTGGAGTTTGTGGCTCCCATTACTGTGCTGGGAAAGGCCTTAATCCGAGAACTTACCTCTGAGCAGTGTGAGTGGGATGATCCTCTTCCACCTGAAAAGGAACAATACTGTAGAGCCTGGAAAAAGTCTTTGAAGGATCTTGAGCAGCTCTGTATTCCAAGGCCCTGTGTCGCTGTGTCCTTATCCTCAACACAGCGGGGTGAAATCTGTGTTTTCTCCTATGCATGGCCATAGCAGCAGTGGCTTACTTTCAAGTTGTAGGTTCTGCAGGACAGTGTCACCTTGGATTTGTGATGGGAAAGGCCAAATTTGCACCACGACCAGCACACACCATCCCAAGGCTGGAATTGTGTGCTGCTCTCCTTGCTGTTGAAATTGCAGAGCTGATTTCTCATGAGCTGGACCTTGACATCCAAGCTATGAAGTTTTATACACACAGCAAAATTGTGCTGGGTTACATCCATAACACCTCCCGGCAGTTTTATGTCTATGTAGCCAACTGAGTCACCAGGATCCGAAAGTCCACATACCCTGATCAGTGGTATCATGTAACAACTGATCACAACCCAGCAGACCATGCCACTAGGCCTATTCCAGTAGGTCTTCTGGGACAAACGACTTGGTTCCATGGTCCTGCATTCCTCAAACAAGCAGAAACAAGAGATTCTGCAGTTGAGACAGTGAGCAACTTTGAGCTTGTGGAGCCTGAGAAAGATGCAGAGATCCGGCCACAAGGCAACACCTTCTCAACCAAGGCTTTTGGAGAACATCTCAGCTCATGTCGCTTTGAGCGTTTTTCATCTTAGAGATTAATGATTCGAGGCATAACAAGACTCGTTCAACTTGCCAGGGCCTACTCCAAAACTCAAAACCCGAATGCTGAAGATGAACAATTGCAAGCAAAAATCATGGTCGTCAGATGTGTGCAGAGGGAAATCTTCCAAGAGGAGATCAGCAGACTAGAAAAGGAACAAGATTTCTCCAAGAAAAGTCCATTGTAGAAGTTGAGCCCTGCCATCGACCAGGTAGGGTTGTTAAGGATTTGGGGTCGCATATCTTCAGCTGACCTTCCAGATGATGAAACACATCCCTACATCCTCATTAAGAAACATCACATATCCACTCTGCTGGTGCGTCATTATCACAAAGAAGTCACCCACCAAGGTCGTCATCTTATGGAAGGAGCCCTTTGCTCTGCTGGAGTATGGATTATTGGAAGTAGGAGGCTGGTCTCTAATATGATCCATAAATGCATCACCCGTTGTAAACTGCGAGGAAAAACAGAGGAGCAAAAAATGGCAGCCCTACCAGCTGATCGACTTGCCACTGAACCACTTTCACCCGGGTTGGTTTAGATGTCTTTGGGCCATGGAACATCACAACACGCTGCATCAGAGGAGGAAGTGCTGAGACTAAGCACTGGGCAGCACAGAATAGGATCTCTATTCTGTGCTGGGCAGTGCTGTTTACTTGCTTGGGAACCGGAGCTGTCCCTCCAAACAACTCAGGTCTGATCGGGGAACAAATTTTATTGATGCTTGCATGGAGCTAAAGATGAAGTCAGACGACTCTGAAATAAGAAACTACCTCTTAGACGAAGGAGGCTCTTGGACCTTTAACCCTCCCCATTCATCACATACGTATGTGTGGATGCTGGGAGAGGCTGATCGGGGTTGCAAGACGCATCTTGGATGGTATGCTGATGTGGGTCTTACTTGTCTCACCCACGAAGTCCTTCCCATGCTGATGGCAGAAGTGATCGCAATTATGAATGCTAGACCACTGGTTCCGCTGTCGTTTGATCTAGAGCTGCCTACCATCCTCACGCCAGCAGTGCTCCTGACAAGAAAGATGGATCCAACATCCACTCCACATGGGGATTTCAATCTAACAGACCTCTATAAGCAACAGTGGAAGCATGTCCAGTGTCTTGCTGACACATTCTGGAAACGCTGGAGGCAAGAATACCTGACCACCCTCCAACCTCGCAGAAAATGGACTGAAGAGAGACGCGATGTCCAAGTGGGAGATGTTGTGTTGCTAAAAGAAAGTCAAGTCAAACGAAATTAATGGCCCACCGGACTGATCGTGAAGACCAGCCCCAGTGCTGACAACTAGGTCAGGAAGGTAGAAGTCATAGTGGTGAAACAAAGGACTGCCAAGATCTACTTACGACCCGTTTCAGAACTCATCCTTCTTCCCAAAGAAACCTGAAAAGATTGACTTAGATTTGAATAATGTAGATAGGAGTAGTATAACAATTATTATACCAGGCGGGCAGTGTGTTCGTAATTCATATAATTTTTCCAACTCTAGGTATAATTTCATGGTGTTGAGCGTCCTCTAGTGAAAAGTCCGTTGCACCAGTCACCATTTTAGTTGTTGCATAACTGAAGCTAGTGTGCAGTTCAACATTTTTCTCTCGGTGAAGTTTTGAGAATATATGGCTTTTTACAAACAAAAAAAAAAGAAAGAAGAAGAAAGGATTCAGTGACAAAGCTGGATAAACAAGGAAGCCAAGCAAAGAACCTAAACTTATTCAAGCTTTAAGTCTTTACAATCATGACTATCTGTCTAGTCTGATACTTGAATGTTAGATGAGGACAGAATAATAATGATGATGGATTACATCTATATAGTGCTTTATCTAGACACCCACAGCGCTTCACGGTGAAGGGGGGAAACTCACCTCAACCACCACCAATATGTTGCACCTACCTGGATGATGCAACTAAATATGTTGGTGGTAGCCAATGCAATACCTTAGCATTAATGTGTGGTTAATATTACCACTGTTTCTGTTTAATACCACTTCTCAAGGCCCACTGAACTAAAGCACTTGAGGACACTCATTGCTCATCAATATTGTATATATCGTATAACTACATCCCCAACATTGAATGCCATTTGATGCTGAGCTGTGTTTGGCCTTAACATTCTGTCTGAATGGATTGCAATTAATCAATTAGATTGAATCACTGTGCCGTCGTGTATAGCCTGCTGTATATATACATAAAGGTTGCATATGCATAATTTATTTTTCTTAATTAGTCAATTTTTTTTTTATCCTTTCAGGCCCCCATACAGGGCTGGTTGATTGTTGGTGTCTACTGGTACTTTCTTTCCAACAACAAAACCAAGATTCTGCTTTTACCGCTGGAGATATAATTCACTCGAATGGATAAAAATATTTCCTGTAGAAAATGGAAGTTCCCGTTCTTCCTCTTTGTGTGACGTGCAGTGCAGACCAGACCTTTATTCTGAGTAGAACAATGCATTGGAGGCCCGCAAGTTTGCATGATGGTATCTGATATGTTTTCATAACACAAGACTCCACTGAGCTGCTTTGTCTCAAACCCTTACTGCTGTTTTAACCCGGGGATGTATGGGCATCTCTGTGGTTTTGATATCGTCAGTGCTTCTATGAGGTTTGTGATCCATTTTTTTATACTTACTACTTGTACTATGGTTGTACTCAATGCTGTTCACTTAATAATAAAACTCATCTTTGCAACAATTAATTGCAGTTAATTGTTGTAATTGAAAGGTCTTGAATCCTTAACACACCGATTCCTTCAGACATCCTAGTTTAATAAATGAGGGATCCGTGAGCAACATGTCCGTGTGTGCAGCTTTAAACAATAGACAAAAATACTCAACGCCATTAATGTATTATTGAAACCACTGCTTTTGTAAAACTATATCAGAATGTGAGACCATGTTTATTTTACTGACAAAAGTTTTGGGTGACGTTTTAATTTAACTGTTGCGCACTTAAATCTCTACATATCAAGAAATTATGCTGTCCATACTTGGTGTGTAATGATGGTAATGTCATAATCTTATCAAAAAACAATAGGGAGGGGGTTTATTATGATATTCTGTCAAATGCTGCAGCTGATGCCCGTGGCGGTGTTGGTGGTGGTTATGAGGATGTACTGTATATCCTGCTATGTGGACGCGGGGTCAGCCAGACACGCTTTGGGGGGGGGGGGGGGTCTGCTGTGGACATTGCGTCGGGGCAAGTCCCACTTTTAAGGTTGTGTTTCTGTGTCTGGTTTTCGTGTCTCACCTTGAGCAGCATGCATTTTTCTGTCTTTATGCGTGCTCGATAATCCAGGTAAGAAAATCAAAGAAGGTTGAATCAGTTCACCTGGAAATAACGCTTATTGACAGATACATTTCATCACTCATCTAAGTGACATCTTGGCTGCAGGTACCTCCACCCTTACATACAATACAGTACAGTTGTTATGCCACTGTATTGTATGTAAGGGTGGGAGTACCTGCAGTCAGCTTAGACTGAAGATGTCACTTAGATAAGTGGTGAAAGGTATCTGTCAATAAGCGGTATTTCCAGATGAACTGATTCAGCCTTCTTTGACATGCATTTTTATACCTCGACTACAAAATGGAGCTGAACTTGAGCCCAGTGGCATTTGGGCTACAGGTGTGTACTCTTTTTTTTTTACTGCTGCACTGGATATCTCGAGAAATTTACAAAAGTCACATTACATTTCATGGCCAGGACAGTTTAACACCATGATTTACCCTTACGAGACAAACTGTGGCAAGGGCTAAATAGGAGAGCAAAGTTGTGAAAGGTACACAACGTAATAAAGAAGTTTAAACAACGTGTCAACCTAAATTATAACGTTATGACGGACGTATCTTTTCTTTTTTTGTTGTTGCTATAACAAACTTTATTTAAATCCAAATCAGAACATTACAAAGAGAACATAAACATAGAAATAAAAAAATTATAAACAATACAGCAGGGGACAATGAAAAGAAAGAAAGAATGAAATACATATATTCAAGGCATCATATATTTTCAAAGTCTTAATGGCTTTTTTGTTCTTAACATTTCGCAGAGATTCAAAATAATACTTAAGTTCCATCTTAAATTGAACAGCATGTGGTCTTTAACTTGACCATCTGCATTTGTGAGTATAACATTTACCATATAAAATAAAGAGATTTAACAACATTTCCCTCTCTCTTTGTTTTTCTTTTCATAAAAAGATAAAATATCCTCTTTATCCAAATCAACTTTAATGCCACTTATTCTTTCAAACATATGTTCAACCTCGAGCCAAAAAAGTTTCACACATATACATTCATAAAATAAGTGTAAAGTTATTTCAACAGCCTAATCACAAAAAACACATTTTACATCCATAATAATAATAATAAAATTTATTTGTATAGCACCGTTCATACATAAAATGCAGCTCAAATTGCTTTACATTAAAAACAGGGGAAACAATAAAACTCAACAACAATACAGATAAAACAAGTTAAAAACAATAAAACACAGACCTAGGCAAAATAAATAAACAAAAAAAAATAAAACAAGGCAGGAAATAAAACCACAGTACAAGATAAAAAATAAGAATGAAAAGAAATATAAAGTGGAATTAATCAAAAGCAAGAGCATAAAAATGCCACGTGTGTATTTTGAAGTGTCTGGTTTGTTGGATATATATAAACAAGACGAGTTATTTTGAAATAAACATCTTTAACTTGGTTGGTGACACAAAACTCACCATTAAAGGTCCATACGACATTCCACTGTTTCCAAATTCAGAACTCCAGAAATGTTCTGACGTATCTGGACTGCCCACCAACGAAACCATGACGTCATTGTTTTTTGGGGTTTTTTTCTCCACCGTCTCTTTACTGAAGAAACGAGTATTACAATAACAAACATTCAACAAACACTGAGACAAAAACAGAACATACCAAGGCGTCATTATAGAGTAAGGATAATATAACAGAGTATATGGCTCCATTCTCAGTACGACATTACAATCAATAAGCTGTCAAGACGTAGGGTAAATGTAACATAACATAAAATAAATAAAAACAATAAAATAATTAAACATATAGGTAGGCATAAAATTCAAGTTTCTTCAAAAAAACATCTTGTAGCATGCTAACCGTATGAGCACATTTCTGATTGTTTATAAGTTGGAGGGACTCAAAATGCTTTCTGAATTCAACCCTGAAAGGCTCAAATGATGGGCGAGACCCAGAGAACTGTGCTTTATGGATGTGGTATCTCCCCAGCAGGATTAACAAGCTGGCGGTCTGCTGAGCTTCCCGGTGTCCGTTTTCATGATATAGTGCTGCATCCCGGGCTTCCGGCCTAACCCAACGATTGGTTTGCTGCGCACCGTGATGGCAACGTATCTATGACGTCATCGTAAACCCCCTGCAGTGACGCGGCCTCGGTCCTACACCTTTTACGTTGCGGTTACGTTATTTTGATACGTAAAGCAGATGTTAGGAGGCCAGTTAAGGACGCAATTAGAACCACGTTTTGTTTTGCTGTGCAGCGTGTTTTATTTATTTTTATAACTGTGTACCCTCTTCTATGGCCCCTTTTCTGTATAAACTAGGTTAAAACGACAAATTCACTCCTTCCATCCATTATCCAATCCGCTTATCCTGCTCTCGGCCTATCCCGGCAGTCACTGGGCGGCAGGCCGGGGGACACCCTGGACGGCAGGCCGCCTGGCCATCAGTGAAATGGACCGTGAAATGAAACGGGCCACGTTGTTATTATTATTTACCGCGGCCAGCAGCGAACTCGGTGCAGGAAGTAGCGGTGACGTTAAACGCGTTAAACGATGCAGCGTCACGCTTTGTTCTGTTAACCTGGGCAAAGGCAGTGCAGTGCGGCATGTGTCTGAACATACTGACCAGGCAAATCCCAACACAGGTCATAAATGATGTCAATAAAACCACATCGCCAACAGAATGAGCCCTAGAAGTCCAGGGATTTTGTCATTTTAGTAATGGACATTAAAGCCCACTAGAGGGCGCAGGAAAACGGCATTTTGCGTGTGTGTGCGGGCGCGCGCGCGCGAGCGAGAAGAAGAGGGAGGGGGGGGGCTCCGGTGATTTGGCCGGCAATCCCTTTTATTTTAGATGCACAAAACGCACGCGCTGTATGGCAAAACGCGCCTGCCATTATTTCGCCTGCCGCGTGGCATACGCCGCTTAGACGATTTCACTGGGTTAATTAGATGACTTAGATTAAAGGTTAATTGCCTTGTGTCGTCATGATTCTGGAGCTAAATTCCGGAACAGGAGCGTCTCAGCATCCATCATGTAAGTACAAGGCCTTATTTCTTGAAAAAAAAAACGAAAAAAGGTAGGCTGGATCACCAATGTGGGCTCGTTTGTTTGTTCCGGGGGTTCGATCGCTATTTCCTCAGTGGAAATGAAACCACCGTTCTGTTTTTGTGCACGTGCCGAAAGTCATCGCGCACGAGTGGCGTTTTTTATTTTCAATAACGGGCTATCCGGAGTGGCTGTTTTTGCAGGGGCAGTCAGGTATGTCTGTCAATCATTCATCCTTCTCCTCTTTTCCCAGCCCTCCTTTTCTTTCAACAATATGGTTACGGAGCCGAACATTGAGAAATGAAAAGGTATGCCTTATACAATAGCGTATCGAATACGTACAGCTTTCGACTTTCAAAGCGCCGTCTGTAAAGAATTGATGATTTTGCTTTTTTTTTTGGAGGGGGGTTGTCGAACAAGTCATTTATTTATTGACTTTATCATATTAATCGTCGGATGCACATTTGGGAGAGATTTCATTTCCTACGAAGCAGTGAGAGTTTTAGCATGACGCGACCGATGGGCCCAGTTCGCTTAACGTTACATTCCTTTGCAGTGTGCCCATGCTGTCAAGCTGTTTAGCCCCGATAACAGCGAAACACAACAAGGGTACATACATAGTACAGCAATCTGCGATAACTGAGAATCCATCGCATCTTGCAGTCATTCACTCAAGTGAGACATTTAAATCAACTTCCTTCTTGCAGAGGATGCGTTTTTTTAGAGAGTTGTCCCTTATCTCATGCGAGGGTTTAAGGGCAGGATGTTGTGCTGCTGTAAAGCCCATCCATCAATCTGTCCTTCCTTCCTGCCATCCATCCATTATCTGAACCGCTCATCGTGCTCTCAGGGTCGCGGGGATGCTGGAGCCTATTCCAGCAGTCATTGGGGGGCAGGTGGGGAGACACGCCGCCAGGCCATCACAGGGCCGGCGCACGCACACGCACGCGCACGCGCGCGCACACACACACACACACACACACACTTAGGGACAATTTAGTACGGCCGATTGACCTACATGTCTTTGGACTGTGGGAGGAACCGGAGGAAACCCACGCAATCATGGGGAGAACATGCAAACTCCACATAGAGGACGACCCACCAGGTTGGACTACCCCGGGGCTCAAACCCAGGACCTTCTTGCTGTGAGGCGACTGCGCTAACCACTGCGCCACCGACACGCCCGCCATAAAGCACTTTGAGGCAAATTTGTGATTTGCGATATTGGGCTATACAAATTGTAGTGTATGGAGATACACACGAAAGCAAATGTTTTTATTTGCAGTAATATGTATTTTATGTTTGACCCCTGTCCCTCGATGTCTATTGGTTGGGTATGTTGTATAAATGTACGCGCGCCACTCTGGTGCGCGCCCTCGGAAGAAGACAGAGCACGAGGGTCTCTCGTGTGTTTCCGTGCCTGCTTAACGCAGTCGTTTTGTAATGTTGCTACGGTCTAGCAAATAAAAGAGGAACGCCAAGATACACCTTGATCGTTGTATAATTCAGTTATCCTGTAGATACACGACAGGCTTTGGCGGGATGGGATTGTCCTCTTTATTTGTATGTGCAGCGGGTTGCTCCCGTGTTGACCGCTAACGTTTGAACGATGCTAGCAGCTTAGCAGCTAACGTACGCGATGGCGCTGTGTAGTCCAGATACAGGACTGCAGTTCGACGAAACGGCGGAAACCTTGGACAGTTATGAAGAAAGGCTTCTGCAACTCCTGTCTGCTGACCAAACTGAGCAAGACAGGAGAAGAGCTGTATTTTTGTCCGTGGTTATACCGGTTATTTTCTTGCTTGGTGCGGGATTCGATATGGAGCGTACTGCACCATAAGGCGACATCACTAACCGCTCGGCTAAAGGGTCAGACCCGTTAGCTAGGGGCTAACGCGTCTTATTAGTAGTTTACAATTGGACTGAAGAATTTTGCCTGGCTGAAGGACTTGATATCAGCGAAGAAGTTCAGTGAAGTTGCTTTTGCAACATAGTATAACCGGTTATTTTTTCGCCCGGTGCGGGATTCGATATGGGGTGTACCGCACCACAAGGCGACATCACTAACCGCTCGACTAAACAGTCAGACCCGTTAGCTAGGGGCTAACGTGTCTTATTAGTAGTTTACAGTCGTCACCCTCCCCGGAAGCGCGCCCTCGCGCTTTGTTATTCCCGCGCTCCGAAGAGACTTCTGAGGATCTGCACACTTCCGGATCACACCGCTGCCACCAATGTAACCGGTTATTTTCTTGCCCGGTGCGGGATTCGATACGGGGTGTACTGCACCACAAGGCGACATCACTAACCGCTCGGCTAAAGGGTCAGACCCGTTAGCTAGGGGCTAACGTGTCTTATTAGTAGTGTCGCGGGACTGGGTTTAGATGTTCTTATATTAAGTAGTTGGAGGCTGGGAATTATGGTGCGACAACACAGTCTCTGGCGTTAATTAGCCGGGCTAGGCTACGGGTTTAGCAACCCACCTTGCACTGCTCCTGCAGTCTGCAGACGATGACGGACGCTGGCTAGCCTGGCGGGGATGGTCTCACTCTGCAGACACTCGCGCTGTCACTGGCTGCACACTCTGATCTCTCTCTGGGGGCTGGTAATCACTCTTACTGGTTCTATTATGGTTGTCGCTGGTTAGTCACTGTCTAGCGTCAGCTCAGTCGAGGTGTAGGAGTCAGGAATGTTACGTCTGATCGCTAACACATTATGCTAAGCTAACACTGTGTGACAGTCTGTAAACCACTATAACAACTCACGCTGTGCTGTGCAATGGATAACAATAGGCAGCACGCACGCATTCCTAAGTCTCTTCTCATTGGCTAACAGGGTCTCGCGTTACTTTAGTCAGACTGTCTGTCGGTCACTATCTGTCAGGGAGCTGTCCCGCAACACTACCCCCCCTTTAGATTGTTGAGTCCCTTCAACATAAAGATAAAATAACTCTGGGAACTAGAGTCGGAATTACACCCGGGACAAAACACCCGGCACACAACTAGGCCCGGAACTAAGGGCGTCAAAATAAACTGGTTGGGTGGTCACTATTAAAGTAGGACTCCTGTGACTAGCCTAGTAACCCCCTAAGTCAACTAGTCACGTCCGTCAAGATCAGTCTCGAACAGAGTCCCGGAGCCAGGCAGGCGGCCGGACTGGTCTGCCCCGTCTAGTGGTGGGGAGGGGCAGGGGCTCAGCAACGTCTGCTTCGGCTCCCTCTGGGTCAGGGGCGGAAGACTGCCCGCCTGGAACACGGGCTGCGGCCTCTCGGCGTCGAGTAGTGGTCGGCTCCCCTGGAGAACTGCTGGCAGCCAAGGGCGGAGACAAGGAGGGAGACACCTGGGCGCTCGTGGGGCTTTCATGGGGCTTTCGTGGGGCTTTCATGGGGCTTTCGTGGGGCTTCCGTGGGGGGGCCCGATGTGTCATCTTCCTCATCGGGGAACACGTCTTCCAGACGTAGGTCGAGGTCGTCATCGCTCTCGAACCCCTGATCCTCCGCCAGTCCGCCCATATCCTCCTGTCGCTCAATCTCTTTGTCGTCCGCTGCCTCTGTTTCCGGATCCTCGAGGTCTTCTCCTGGTGTACTCGGCAGGTTCTCTCCTGACGCCGGAATCTGCAGCAGTGCGTGCCGCCTCCGCTGAATCCAGATGGGTACTTCCTCGGCGAGGTAGGGCAACAGTCGGTCATGGTGGAGGACTCTCTCCTTCCTGCCCTTTTGGACACGGTACAGGACGTTTCCCATCTTCTCTGTTATGAGTGCCGGGCCTCTCCACCGTGGCTTCAGCTTTGGCGATTGGCCCTTCTTTCGCGCGTCGTCCCTGACATACACCAGATCTCCGGGGTGGAATGTGCGTCTCTTCTTCATCTCCTCGAACGCCTCCTGCTGGCGATCGGTCCAGTGGAACTCTGTTCCTTTACTCTGAAGCTCGTACAGCGGGTTGCAGATGAGAGAGAAGTTGCGGACGAAGCGTCGGTAGTAGTTGCACAGCCCAAGAAAGGCCTGGAGCTCCGTGATGTTGGAGGGTGGACTCCAGTCTTCCACTGCCTTCACCAGCTCGGGGTTGGGAGCGATCCCCTGTCCGCTCACTATGTGGCCCAGGAAAAGCACTTCGCTGCGCAGGAGATGACACTTTGAGGGCTTGAGCTTGAGCCCGCTGGCTTGGACCCGCTCGAGGACGATGGCCAGGTTCTTCAACCCATCTTCAACACTGCGGCCAATGACGATGACGTCATCTAGGTACACGAGGAGGCTCTTCCACTGCA
The DNA here is from genome assembly GCF_029633865.1 of Lampris incognitus. Taxonomy (NCBI): domain Eukaryota; kingdom Metazoa; phylum Chordata; class Actinopteri; order Lampriformes; family Lampridae; genus Lampris; species Lampris incognitus. The sequence goes on along the minus strand of NC_079221.1, from coordinate 10,607,980 downwards.
ACCCGCGCAGGACAACCTCCATGGCCCTCTGGAAGGTGCCTGGCGCGTTGCAGAGTCCGAAAGGCATTCGGGCGTACTCGTACAGGCCATAGCGAGTAATGAAGGCCGTCTTGCATCGGTCAGCAGGATGGACTCCAATTTGCCAGTATCCACTCTGCATGTCTAACGTGGAGAACACGGTTCGCCTTCCAGGGTGTCCAGACACTCTTCAATCCTTGGAAGCGGGTACGCGTCCTTCAGCGTCAGTTCATTGAGTCTTCGGTAGTCGATACACCATCGAACGCCTCCATCTTTCTTCCTCACCCGGACCACAGGTGAAGCCCACTCAGACGTCGATGGCGTTATCACTCCAGCCTTCAGCATTTCCTGGAGGTGCTGTTCCTCCTCTTGCTGGAACCCCAGCGGTGTGCGGCGGGCTGCCTGGCGTACTGGGCGTCCCTCTCCGGTGTCGATGCGGTGCTGGACAGCATCAAAACAGCCCAGGTCGTCGTTTGCTGCTGCAAAGACCTCCTTGTGCTTGACCAGAAGCTGCAGTAGGGCTCTCTGCTGCCCCTCTTCGAGCTCCTTACTGGCGGCTGCATACAGGGATGACAGATGGTCTGGTAGATCCAAGGCTGTTGCGGACTCCAGCCGTCGCACTGACACTTGTTCCTTCTCCGCCGGGTTCGTGGGGTTCGGCTCTAGGGACGGGGTTTCCTCTGCCTCAACCAACACGCCCAAGCAAACACCTCTCCTTAGGGTCACTTCGCGGGGCGACAAGTTGCATAGTCGCACAGGGACTCTCTTGGCAACGTCGACTACTACACTGCCTGAAGAGACTCCTTCTGCAAGGCCAGTGGGCTCCAGGACGGCAGAAATTCCTGGCTTTGGGCCTTCCACTAGACCCCAGACGTCGCGTTCGCTCTCCGCTGGTAAAGTCGAGGGGCACTCCAGCAGTACTCTGGAAACCGTGTACTCTCCTAGCGACCTGCCTATGACGACAGTGCCGATCGGTTCTCCATCAACGTGTACTTGTCCTCCGACCGAAACTGTGACTCTGGCGGCTAGCATAAAGTCCAGACCCAGGAGAAAGGGGTCGCGGATGGGTGCGACGTAGACGTCCCAGTCCTTGGTCTTACGGCCCAAGCGGATGGTGACTCTATACTTCGGAGTCTCGGTCATTTCTTTCCCCTCCTCCGCGTTCCTCAGGACGGCAGTCCCCACACTTGGCTGACCAGCTAGCTCCAGCTGACGGAAGGTGTCTTCAGACATGACGGTCGCCTCCGCGCCGGTGTTCACAACGCACTTGAGTTCCAGTTTGTTGACCGTGATGGGCACTACCAGACTAGGACCATCTCCTGCTGCTCGGTTTATGCGGGGTGCTGGCTGGCTATCGGCCTTTTCCTTGACGTGAGGGCTCGGTGATTGGTAACGCCGCTGCCCATTAGTGCTGCTCGCCGGCCGCTCTAGAGTTCTGTCCCGTTCCTCCTTCTTCTGTTCGGCTGTGTCGGATGTCAGCTGCGGGGGGGACGGTTTCCAGGAACGCCGCATTTCCTGCAGCAGCGCCGCTACCTCGGCTTTCAACTCCTTGATGTCAGCATTTAGGTCGGACTGCGTCGCGCCGGTGGCCGTCGATGTCGGGTTTGGCGCTCCCCCTTTACGCTCCGCTGGAGTACTGGTGACAAGGGGTTTGGGATGGTGACTTCTGTTGCGGCCATCCGCTACTGGGCCGACATTCTCCATTCCCGGGGGCAAAGCATATTCACGGGGTCTCACATCCGGTCCGTCTGGACGGGGGACCAGTGGAGTAGTTAACTCCATGTCCTGCACCTCCAATGTTGTAATGCTATGACTGGCTCCATGGCCACTATCAAAGCCCTCCTGATAGCCATTGAATGGCTGCGGGGAACTAGGGAGCGGGTGGAGTCCCGTGCTCAATTGCTGCACAGCGGGAGGTTGGGGATGTGGCACAACTCGCCCGACAAGTACCCCTTTAAGCATGCACTTCACCTCCTCCATTGATTGTTCCTGCTTTTCTTGGTTAAGGAGGGACCGCTCAAACATTTGGGCTAGACGACACATCTGCTTTTCCATTTCGCTTTCCACAGCGCTATCCTCTCCCCCCCCTACAGCACCGTGCTCCACGTGCTCGATCTCCTCAGTAGGTTCCAACATCATCTAGATCACATGCAACGATGGCCTTGATAAAGTGCTACTGCACGTAATTAGCCGTTTGCTAGTTAGCAAGGACGCTAACGTAAATAGCAATAGCACCGCTATTCTGTATGGAGACAGAATGCAATCCAATTTCACCACTTCTGAACACCACTTGTCGCGGGACTGGGTTTAGATGTTCTTATATTAAGTAGTTGGAGGCTGGGAATTATGGTGCGACAACACAGTCTCTGGCGTTAATTAGCCGGGCTAGGCTACGGGTTTAGCAACCCACCTTGCACTGCTCCTGCAGTCTGCAGACGATGACGGACGCTGGCTAGCCTGGCGGGGATGGTCTCACTCTGCAGACACTCGCGCTGTCACTGGCTGCACACTCTGATCTCTCTCTGGGGGCTGGTAATCACTCTTACTGGTTCTATTATGGTTGTCGCTGGTTAGTCACTGTCTAGCGTCAGCTCAGTCGAGGTGTAGGAGTCAGGAATGTTACGTCTGATCGCTAACACGTTATGCTAAGCTAACACTGCGTGACAGTCTGTAAACCACTATAACAACTAACTCACGCTGTGCTGTGCAATGGATAACAATAGGCAGCACGCACGCATTCCTAAGTCTCTTCTCATTGGCTAACAGGGTCTCGCGTTACTTTAGTCAGACTGTCTGTCGGTCACTATCTGTCAGGGAGCTGTCCCGCAACAGTAGTTTACATTACATTGCTAGCTTGAAAGGATTAGCTTCTACGCGCAATTTTGGCGCGAGCCTGGAGGAGCAGCTCCGAGATCAGCTCGTGTGTGGGACGTCTAACTAAGCTGCACCGGAAGCTGCCGAATGCCGCCATTGGCGAGGGATTAACGTGGCAAAAAATGGCGGAATGAACGAACCATTTCGAATGCACGAATTCTGGATTAGAAAGCATGCAGAAGGGACGGTCATCTGTGCATATGCGAGCGGATCGTGTCGGAGTGCGGAGACACCCGAGAGCCCAGGACTGCGCGGAACCAGAGGGAGGCCAGCGACAGACACCAGGACCGCTACAGGTGCCTCGGGGAAGGACACGGACCGGGGAGCTGCCGCTTGAAAGACTTCCAGTGTCGCGGATGTGGAAAGAACGGACATCTGGAGCGAGCCTGTCGGAACCAGCGCACCCACGCCGGTAGGGACCAACGGAGGCGGTCTGCCGGACATTCGTCTGCCCGCCCGCCTCGGACCAAAGGCGGCCCGGAGGTGAACTTTGCGGACCAGGCAGACGCAACTCGCGAACCGGACTCAGGGACTGATTCTATCAGCGAACTGACATGAGAGTGTATTCAGTAAAGGCTGAGTGTGAGTATGTGAAACCTTACAAGGTGATGGTAAAATGCAATGGTGTCAGGATGTACATGGGGGTAGATACCGGGGCAGCAGTGTCAGTTATCTCAGAGAGCTGTACAAATCCAAACTGAAAGGGTCAAAATGGCATTCATGTGACGTTACATTGAGAACATACACAGACCAACCGTTAGCTTTGTTGGGTGAGATCCTAGTGAATGTGGGATGTGGGAAGCAGCATTTACAGCTGCCCTTGCTTAGCGGCCCGTGGTAAAGCACCGGCGCTGATGGGGCGTGGTTGGATTCGAGTGCTCAGCTTAGATTGGTCAAAAGGGAATCGCGTTGCCGCATCTGACCCAGTGGAGCAAGTGTGCTCAGAGCACAGAGCAGTTTTCAGCGCAGAGCGAGGCCGTGCAAAAGGCCTCACTGCATCCTTGCGTGATCCCCGGATGCTATGCCAAAATGATGCAAAGCGAGGCCAGCGCCTTCTGCACTGCGTGAAGCCGCGGATAAAAAGTTAGTCGACTCGAACAACAGGGAATTCTCTCTCCCGTATAGCACAGTGACTGGGCTGCGCCGCTAGTGTGCACTCCGAAAAAAAGATAGATCGGTGCGCATTTGCAGAGATTATAAGGTGACGGTAAATCGGTAGCTTGATGTAGATCAGTACCCACTTCCAAAACCGCAGGATTTATTCTCCACTTTAGCAGGTGGAAAAGCATTTCACTGAACTTGACTTGACGCAGGCCTACACTCAGCTCGACATGGATGAGAAAAGTAAGCCGATTCCCACCATCAATACACACAGGGGTCTCTATGTGTGCAACCGCTTGCCATATGGGGTCGCTAGCGCGCCCGCTATTTTCCAGCGCAGTATGGATGAAGTATTACAAGGGCTTGATGGCGTGGTATGCTACTTAGACGATATTTTGATAACAGGAACAGATACCACCGCACATCTGCGCAATCTTAAACAAGTGTTACAGAGACTGGAAGAACATGGGCTTAGGCTTAACAAAGAGAAATGTGCCTTCTTTCGGAACAGTGTGGCCTACCTCGGGCATGTAATTGATGCTGAGGGTGTGTGCCCAATTAAAGAGAAACCTGAGACTATTGACAAAGTTCCTGTGCCGAAAAATGTGACAGAATTGAGGTCGTACTTAGCCATGCTCAATTACTATGGCAAATTTATACCAAACCCGTCCAGTGAGATAAAGCCTATGACTGAGCTCCTACATAAAGATAAAGAGTGGCATTGGACAAGAAAATGTCAAGAGGCGTTTGAGCGTACGAAAGCACAGCTTGTAGCCGCGCCAGTGCTTACACATTATTATCCTAAACTGCCTGTAATTTTGGCATGTGATGCTTCGCCCTACGGCATAGGTGCTGTGATTTCACACCAGTTTCTAGACAACAGGGAGAAACCTATAGCCTACGTGTCTAGGACACTCACTAAAATAGAAGTCAACTATTCTCAGATAGAGAAAGAATCACTTAGTATCATCTTTGGGGTGGCCAAGTTTAATGACTATCTGTATGGATGAAAGTTTACTCTGCTTACAGACCACAAACCACTCCTAAAGATACTAGGGCCCAAGACTGAAGTGCCTACATTGGCAGCAGCTAGACTGCAGAGGTGGTCATTAATTTTAGTAGCATACCAGTATGATATACACTACAAGCCATCCTTACAACATGCAAATGTGGATGCATTATCATGTTTACCACTACAGACTCAAGAGGCAGACTCAGATTATAGTTCTGTGTTTAGGGTCTCATTCTTGGATAAAGTGCCAGTCTCATCACAAGAGATTGCAAAACAGACAAAGACTGATGCGGTACTACAGAGAGTGAAGCACTTCACGGTGAATGGTTGGCCAAAGCATTTGAATGAAGATGAGTTAAGGCCGTACTTCATAAGAAACACTGAACTGACTGTTGAATCTGACTGTGTGATGTGGGGTTTCCGGGTAATCATACCAGAGGTGTTAAGACCACAGATGTTACGTGAATTGCATGAAAATCACCAGAGAATGGTAAAGATGAAGGCATTAGCCCGTAGTCACTTTTGGTGGCCAAACCTTGATTCTGACATAGAGTCACTGGTAAACAGTTGCCAGCCATGCCAGTTAAACAGACACCAACCTGCCACAGCTCCTGTTCACAATTGGAGCTGGTCTAACCGTCCTTGGCAGAGGATATACATAGATTATGCTCAGAAGGGAAAGTTCAACTTCCTAGTGGTCACTGATAGGTATTCACGTTGGCCAGAAGTAGCTTTGATGAGTAGCACTACATCTGAAAAGACCATAGAAGTTTTGAGGGGATACTTTGCCACTTGGGGTCTTCCAGACGAACTTGTGTCTGATAATGGACCACAATTTGTATCTGCTGAGTTTGAAACATTCCTGAAAAACAATGGGGTGAAACACATTGAGAGTTCTCCTTACCACCCAGCTTCTAATGGGGCTGCAGAGCGTTTGGTGCAGAACCTGAAAACAGCTCTTGAAAAGGGAAAGAGTAGCAATATGACGTTGCAGCACTGCATACACAATTTCCTATTCCATGCAACAGAGACAGGACAGTCAACATTCCAAGCAAGCAGATAATTTCACAAGTCAGAAACTTCCTACCAAAACAGAAGGTGTTGGTCCGAAACCACAGGGGAGGGGAAGGTGTTAAATGGGTGCCGGCGTGCATTGTAAAGGCCCTTGGTCCTGTCACATATCTTGTGAAAATGTATGGAAAGGTGTACAAGAGACATGTCAATCAAATGATCAATACTGAGATTGAGAACTGTAATGTGTCAGATGAATCTGATGATGATCTGAGGGTTGATCCAATGTATCACATGCATGTGTAGCAATGCCTGTAAACGTTCCAGAATCCACTGAGAGGGTTGTGCAGCAAGGATCCAGTGAGACTGCTCCCTCCTCAGTTGCAGAGGGTGTCCAGAGGCCACAGCGGCATGTGAAGCCGCCTGATAGAATAAATCTGTGAGAACCCAGTTGTTGTTATAACAATTTAATGTTGAAAAGATGTAAAAAAAAAAAAAAAAATGAAATGTACTGTAAATACAGTGCTGCTTGAAAGTTTGTGAACCCTCCAGACATGGTCACTGTTTTTGTAAAAAACATGAAAATAAGCTTATTACACTTACATCCAAATCCCAATTTGTAAAGCCCACCTTCCAAATAATGGACACACACACAAAAAGAGATATATTTTCATTATTTAATTCAACAAAGGTAGTTTATTTCACAAAAACTGAAAATTTAACATGTGCAAAAGTATGTGAACCCTTGTATAAGTAGCTTGTGGTTCCTCCTTTTGCAGCCATTACTTCAACCAAACGTCTTCTGTAACCACTAACCAGTCTCTCGCATCTGCTTATGGGGATTTTTGCCCAATCCTCCTTGCAGAACTCAACGAGTTGAGAGAGGTTGGAGGGACATCTGGTATGTACCAACTTTTTCAGGTCTCGCCACAACATTTCAATTGGATTAAGATCCGGACTTTGACTGGGCCAATCCAGAGTACGAATCCTCTTTCTCTGAAGCCATTCCTTTGTAGTTTTGCTGGAATACTCTGGGTAATTGTCTTGTTGCATAATCCATTTTCGTCCCAGCTTCAACTCCCTGACTGATGGCAGGAGATTCTGGTCAAGAATTAGTTGATATGCCGGAGAATTCATGGTTCCTTGGATAATATGGAGTCGTCGAGGTCCAGAAGCAGAAAAGCAGCCCCAGACCTTCACATTTCCACCACCATGCTTCACTGTTGGGAGGAGGTTCTTTTCTTCATATGCAGTGTTGGCTTTTCTCCAAACATGTTGGTTTTGATTGTGACCAAATAATTCTTTTTTGGACTCGTCTGTTCAGAGAATGGACTTCCAGAAGGTCTCTGGTTTGTCCAAGTGCTCTCTGGCAAAGTTGAAACGGGCAGCTTTGTTCTTTTTTGAGAGCAGAGGCTTCCTTCTAGCAACCCTCCCATGAATGTCATGGCTATTCAATTTTCGTCTGATTGTAGACGCATGCGCATTTGTCCCAGATGCTATCAGAGAGGTCTGCAACTCTCTAGAGGTGATGTGTGGGTTGGCCTTTACACGATTTATTATTTTTCTGGTGCTTCTGGGTGATATTTTTGATGGGCGTCCACTTCTAGGCAGAGTTGCTGTCATGTTGAAGGCCCTCCATTTGTAAATTATTTGTCTTACAGTGGATGGATGGAGCTGGAATCTTTTGGAGATGGTCTTATATCCCTCCCCAGACTGATCGGCTATCACTACCCTCTTCTTCATGTCCTCGGATATCTCCTTTGCTCTCGGCATTGTTGATTTGTATGCGACCACAGTGGTTTGGTTGGTTTCCTCTGTCTTTTAATTAGTGCAGGCCAAACCCTTTCCCAAAGATGTCTCATTTCATTGGTCTGCTTAAATGATTAATTAAGCACCCAAATGTGTTTCACCTCAGTCTGTTACCTGCTTGACTGAACCAATGCAGCTGGGGGTTCACTTACTTTTGCACATACACTAATTCCATGTTTCATGTAGTTTTTGGGCTACTTAAACAAGTCCCACTAAACAAGTACCTGCAACTGATAAACATATATCTGACATTTCATAAATAAAAACTGGTGATGATAGAATAAGAAAATCATGGTAAAACAACAGAAACATCTAAACTGCTCAAGGGGTTCACATACTTTCAAGCAGCACTGTATACTGGCTTCAGATTTCAGGGAAGGAGTGTAGTGTATGGAGATACACATGAAAGCAAGTGTTTTTATTTGCGGTAATATGTAGTTTATGTTTGACCTCTGACCCTCGATGTCTATTGGTTGTGTATATTGTATAAATGTACGCGCCACTCTGGTGCGCGCCCTTGGAAGAAGACAGAGCAAGAAGGTCACTCGTGTTTCCGTGCCTGCTTAACGCAGTCGTTTTGTAATGTTACTATGGTCTAGCAAATATAAGCGGAAGACCAAGATACACATTGATTGTTGTATAATTCAGTTATCCTGTAGATACACGACACAAATAAGATGGACTTGGCTCAGTACTTGTTTGACTTCTTTTCAGTAGTGTGGGTAAGGGCTGCAAGCTCGCACACGTTGGAACACACCGTGTTACCCTTGGAGAGTGGATGTGACTTTTGCAGACGTTGCAATTCTATATTGTTTTGTTGTCTGGTGTTTCTCCTGCTAGGCCCATTAAACCAGCATTACACCACAGTGCTCCAAGTTTACCCTAGATTACAGTCTGCCCCGGATAGCCCCATGTCAGCGCCCATCAACCCTCATCTGTAGATTGAAGGGGATTATCATGTGTTGGATGCAGAAAGCCTGGAAAAGATGTCAGCCACGGTTTAAGATGCACTAGCCCGGCGTTAATCTGTCTGTCCCTCCTGACCGCCATGTTTCTTTGTGCCACACAGTACCACGGCTGCTGAAAACCACGTGACACCGCCGTCAGCATGGTGATGGCGAAATGTGAGAAATGGCTCGAAAATGGGAAACAGAAGGGGGTGACCATGTCCTGTCATCTGTCCAAATACACCCCCATCTTCCTGCTGCTGGCACTGTCCGGCCTCATCTTCCTCCTGCGCAACATCGTCACACTGGAGGTGAGGAGCGACAAAGCCAGGAGCCTGTGTGTTGTGTTGGTGGGGTGGGGGGGGGGGTATGTGGGACTCTGTGAGGAAAATAACACTGAGGATTAACCCTCTTTCTTTTCTTTCCTTCTTTATTTTTACGGATGGGGGAAATGTTTAAACGTCGTGCCGTTTCATAACAAGTTATGATACAAGTCGTGGATGGACCTTATGTGGTCCATCATGGAATTGGCTGGAAGGGGCGTCCGGGTAGCGCAGCGGTCTATTCCGTTGCCTACCAACACGGGGCTCGCCAGTTCGAATCCCCGTGTTACCTTCAGCTTGGTTGGGCCTCCCTACAGACACAACTGGCCGTGTCTGCGGGTGGGAAGCCGGTTGTGGGTATGTGTCCTGGTCGCTGCACTAGCGCCTCTTCTGGTCGGTCGAGGCGCCTATTCGGTGGGGATGGGGAACTGGAGGGAATAGCGTGATCCTCCCACACACTACGTCCCTCTGGTGAAACTCCTCACTGTCAGGTGAAAAGAAGCGGCTGGCAACTCCACGTGTATTGGAGGAGGCATGTGGTAGTCTGCAGCCCTCCCCGGATCAGCAGAGGGGGTGGAGGAGCAACCGGAACGGCTCGGAAGAGTGGGGTAATTGGCCAAGTATAATTGGGGAGAAAAAGGGGGGTAAATCCCCCTCCCCCAAATTGTCAGGCATTGAGAATCAGAGACAAAAACCTGATCACTTCTGTCACGAGAACCCTCACCGCTGAATCTTCTTGCTGGGACTCAGCACAGTTCAACCACGCCGTCTTCAAAAACCACGATGCATCTCCTTTTCACGTGTATCTTCATTTATTTTGTGTTTCAGTGAAGTGGTAAGCTTCTCAATGCTCATCAAGTTATCAGGGAAGTTTTTTCTGTTCAGTTCTTAATGATGCCAGGCAGCATTTCAATGAGCTCAGGGTTCTAAAACGGCAAACATATCATTTCACCCTGCAGACTCTGGACACTCATACACCATTGGTGGGTGTTCTATAGGGCTGAACAGCGTATCATTTCCTCCCAAACACCTCCGCTGCTGCAGTCAAATTCACTTCCTCTTCTCTTTCCCCTCAGAATCTGAACTGCCAAACGGTTTCAAGGCTCTACCAGTTTCAGAGCGGGCTTCATTCTACCTTCACCCAGGAGGAAACGTCGCCGCTGTACCACAACCACAGCTTCTGCAGCAATCTGGGCCAGGAGCCGTCTCCCGGGGAAGCCCTGGAGGAGCGCTACCTCCTAGACTCTATTTCATGGCCTGAACCTCTAGCCCATCCCTCCTCCTCGCTGATCCCCCTGCGGCAGACGAGCGACCCCGTGCACAGCCTTTTCGCCATCCTGCCGGCAGCGGGAGGAAGGCGGGAGTGGCATGTCGGGGACCAGCTAGAGGTGCTCGTCCAAATGCATGACTTCCAGGGCCGTCCCAAGCGCTATGGGGGTGACTTCCTGGTGGCCCGCCTGCACTCACCGGAGCTCACTGCCGGGGTGGCGGGCCGTGTTCTGGATCACCGGAATGGGTTTTATTCCGCTCTCCTGCCGCTCCTCTGGGAGGGTTCAGCTCGGGTCGAGGTGACGCTGGTGCACCCCAGCGAGGCGGTGGCTGTGCTGCGAAGACTGAGGGAGGAGAGACCGGATCGGGTGTTTTTCAAGAGCCTGTTCCGCTCCAACTCCCTGTCTGAAACCACGGTGTGTAACATGTGTCTGTCTCCCAGCCAGCAGCCGCTGTGCAACTACACTGACCTCTACTCAGGGGAGCCCTGGTACTGCTACAAGCCCAAAATGCTGAGTTGCAACACCAGAATCAATCACGCCAAGGGAGGCTACCAGAAACACCTCATCACTAACAAAGAAGCACTGTTCTTCCAGAGGTGTGTAGTGTTACAGTGTGAGGAAATGGTAGTGCTTTACAATAAGGTATACATTACAAAGGGCTTATAAGTGATTACTAATTACTTATGTTAATAATTCATTTATTAAAAGGTAGACAATAGAGTTTTTGACCACTGGTGGCGCTGTTGAGCACAGTAAGAAATGTGGGTCCTTTCATTGTTCCCATCCTGTGACTCTTCCAGCACGTGCACGGGGATGCACATGCATACCACGAGCAGAGGTGATGGGTTTCACATCCATCCATTATCCAAACCACTTATCCTGCTCTCAGGGTCGCGGGGATGCGAATATGAGACACAATGGAGGTGACAACGCCGGGTCAACCAGAGGAAGCGAAGCAGCTGCGATGGAAACATGAGCCTGACCATATGACAGAATAGCGAGCACAGAACAACGCCATTTTACATTTGTTTCACTCCGTTTCTCATGACTCGGATGTTGACGGTGGTATTACGTCATATCCGTCAATAAAAAGCGATGTAACAATGCCAATGTAAACAATGCAGCTTTCCAAATATATATATAAAAAAATGCTTCACATATGTTTTATGTAAGGTAGGAAAAGCATTTAACGTTATTGTTTGGCCTCAACAGCACACACAGTGTGTTTTGGGAAGAAACTTTGAATTTAAACAAAACCTAGTTTTCTTTACAGGAAAACTCTATTGAGTTCCTTTAATGTGTTATAAACCAGTAATACAATGCCGTCATGCGTTAATGAAAATACTTTCTGGGGGCGTCTGGGTGGCGTGGTAGTCTATTCCGTTGCCTACCAACACGGGGATCGCCATTTCGAATCCCCGTGTTACCTCCGGCTTGGTCGGGCGTCCCTACAGACACAATTGGCCGTGTCTGCGGGTGGGAAGCCGGATGTGGGTATGTGTCCCGGTTTCTGCACTAGTGCCTCCTCTGGTCGGTTGGGGCGCCTGTTCGGGGGGGAGGGGGAACTGGGGGGAATAGCGTGACCCTCCCACGCGCTACGTCCCCCTGGCAAAACTCCTCACTGTCAGGTGAAAAGAAGCGGTTGGCAACTCCACATGTATCGGAGGACGCATGTGGTAGTCTGCAGCCCTCCCCGAATCAACAGAGGAGGTGGAGCAGCGACCGGGACGGCGCAGAAGAGTGGAGTAATTGGGCGGGTACAATTGGAGAGGAAAAGGGAGAAGAAGAAAAAATCCAAAAAAATAAGGAAGAAAAAAGAAAATACTTTCTGGGTATGCAGACATTTTCTCAGAAACCACGTGACCAACAAGGCCCGTCAATTCAAATTCTCAGCGAGCAGCGTACAGTTAACCTGACATAAAGACGTCATCTAATTCATACGTACAAGTCCGTTTTTGCAGTGTAGCGACAGCAACTAACTACAGTTGGTCACCACCTTATATAAAGTATGCCTTATTGTAAAGTGCTACTGAGTAAAATATATCACAGGGGGCTATTAGTTTGTTGTGTTACTGCTATTATGTTTAACATCAAGTAAAATTCTTTCTTTCTGTTGTCCTAGCGGTGTAAACCTCAAAGTTCCAATTCACGCTTCAGGATCAGACAGAATCAATGTGCTACCAAAGATGAAGGGTAAATGATCAGATGAATGGATGTATTGTATTTTACCTGCTGTAATTCCCTCTGTATAGTACGTGTTGTGTTTTTTTTTTAAATGACCCCGAAACACGTCTTGTTCTTATTTCAGATAAACCAGAGGTAGAAAGCAGCAGCACGCAGTCTGAGCCAGTTAAAGTCATACCGTCTGGATATTACTACGGGGGCTCGTGGAAGCCGCTGGCTGGGGTCACGATGCACCAGTTCAATGACTCCTCCGCCATCATTCAGTGTCTGAAGGGCAAAGTGGTCAACATGTATGGGGACTCCACCGTCAGACAGTGGTTTGAATACCTCAACGCCTTTGTACCAGGTGAGTCCATTTATGCCCCTTTTCCACTACATGACACCGGCTCAACTCGGCTCGGCTCAAATCAATGCGGACCTCTGATTGGTCAGAGAAACGCGTCACTGCGTCATCAATGCGCGCATGGGATATCACCCGGCATTTTTAAATATCGAAGCGGAGTTGTTTCAAAAGTACATTTTGAAATGTCTGTGAATGTTCTCATTCATCTAAGTCATAGTTATCCAAAGGAATTGAATCAAGTGCAACTGGACTTGGTTATATATCCGTGAAGATGTTTCGCCTCTCATCCAAGAGGCTTCATCAGTTCGTGCCTTTCTGACTAGACCAAGCTAGTCTGACTGGCTGGTGATGAAACTCGGATATTTAGCCTCTTTGGAGTCGTTGTCAGAACTATTGATGTCAATGGCTCTTTTGTGCGTCAGAACACAAAAGAGCCATCGACATCAATAGCTCTGATAACGACTGTCGTTGCTAAACATCGGAACACAAAAGAGCCATTGACATCAATAGCTCTGACAATGACTCCAAAGAGGCTAAATATCCGAGTTTCATCACCAGCCAGTCAGACTAGCTTGGTCTAGTCAGAAAGGCATGAACTGATGAAGCCTCTTGGATAAGAGGCGAAACGTCTTCACGGATATATACCAAGTCCAGTTGCACTTGATTCAATTCCTTTGGATTACATTTTGAAACTGAAAAAAACAAACAAAAACAAACTAGAGAGAGCCGAAAATCCAGCTACACTGAGGGGGGTACTGTTACAGTAATGGAAAACGACACAGAAGCGAGTCAAGTCGAGTCGAGGCGGTACCATGTAGTGGAAAAGAGGCATTAATTAGTCTCGCCCTGTGATATTTTTGTATAACACACGGTACTTTGTGCATCTGTCTTATAACAAACTCTTTACTCCAAATCACTTCTCTTTTTTTTCATTTGAAGAATTAAAGGAGTTCAACCTGCATAGTCCTAAAAACATCGGGCCCTTCATGGCAGTGGACAGCACGCACAACATCCTCCTGAAGTACCGCTGCCACGGTCCGCCCATCCGCTTCTCCACCGTCGCCTCCAGCGAGCTGCGCTACATAGCGAACGAGTTGGACGGGCTGCCGGGGGGCCCAGACACCGTGGTGGTCCTCAGCATCTGGGCCCATTTCAGCACCTTCCCCGTGGAGGTATACATACGCCGGCTGCGTCACATCCGGCGGGCACTGGTGCGACTTCTGGACCGGGCCCCGGGGACCGTCGTGGTGATCCGCTCGGCCAACTTCCAGGTGCTGGACCAAGAGGTGAGTCTATACAACAGCGACTGGTACTCGCTGCAGCTGGACGCCGTGCTCAGGGCCATGTTCAAGGAAATGGACGTCCTGCTGGTGGACGCCTGGGAAATGACGCTGGCGCACTACCTCCCTCACGCCCTCCACCCGCCACCAGCCATCATCAAGAACATGATAGACATGCTGCTGTCTTACATTTGTCCTGAGAGGAAGAGGAACTGATGAAGGGAGGGGAGGACAGTGACAACAGAGGACTCGTCATTCACAGAGGTTGAGTTTGTAAGAGCTGAACGCCGTCTTAATACCAAACACACACGTCCATTATGAGCGTGGCCCAACACCACTGCCATGAGCAAGCACACTCGCATCAAATAGAGGTCCTAAATAGTTAATTAACTATTAAAGGCATCTATTTGTTTACTAGTTTTATCAAACCTATATCAACTATTTTCAAGCCTTCTACATGCTTCAAACCAACTAGTTTGTATGACTCATTGTCCAAACACAAAGGGCAGCAAAGACATTTGTTCCTTTTCCCAACGGTTAAGGTCGAAGGTGGGGTGAGAAACTGTCCGTCATAGAGAGAGGTAGCATTATAAACAGGAAGTGTTTGTAGTCGCGATGGAAAGAGTAAAACAAATGCAAAAATATAGAATAGATGAACACTCAAGATTATTTCCCAGAAATTGATTGTGACTGATCACAATCCACCGATCACATTGCAAAGGCCAAGCTTGGCCTTTGCAATGTCGGTTTCCGGAAAGTTGACAAAATACTATTTCGGACGCACCCCCCCCCCCCCATGCAAATGTCGGGAAGATATCCAGCGTTAGGCACAGCACATTGTTTGAAGCATTCAGCAGCCTTAAGAGAATTATTTCCAATGTTATAACTTGAACTGTCAAACTTGAACTCTTGTTGCCAACCTGGGGATATTATCAATCATATGTTGAAAAAAAATCCTTTGCCATAGTTCCCAGTTGTGTTTTCATGACAGTAATGTTTTTTTTACGTGGGGTATCTCTGCCAAAGTTTTTTTTAATGACAAATTTTTGGTATTTCACCATTTAAATGTGATATGAATGGGCATCCGGGTAGCGTAGCGGTCTATTCCGTCGCCTACCAACTAGGGATCGCCAGTTCAAATCCCCGTGTTACCTCTGGCTTGGTCGGGCGTGCCTACAGACACAATTGGCTGTGTCTGCGGGTGGGAAGCCGGATGTGGGCATGTGTCCTGGTCGCTCCACTAACGCCTCCTCTGGTCGGTTGGGGCACCTGTTCAGGGGGGAGGGGGAACTGGGGGGAATAGCGTGATCCTCACACGTGCTGCATCCCCCTGGTGAAACTCCTCACTGTCAGGTGAAAAGAAGCGGCTGGCGACTCCACATGTATCGAAGGAGGCATGTGGTAGTCTGCAGCCCACCCCGGATCGGCAGAGGGGACGGAGCAGCGACCGGGACGGCTCAGAAGAGTGGGGTAATTGGCCAAGTACACCTGGGGAGAAAAAAGGGGGAACAAAATGTGATATGAATGTTTGATTGAGATGTTGACATTGCTCAAATTTCAATGTATTTTTTTATAAATTATTTTGAAGAAATTCACTGCATTGCTATGTAATAGCTTAAAAAAAGGTTTAAAACTTTTGAGGTTAGATATTCGCTAACCTTCCTGAATTCAGTTTGTGACACTTAAAACATCCATCCATGGTGTATCACAGTGGTGCCCCTCTTACAACGTAGTTTTAAAAGTCGTTTTTCCATTAGAGTGCTGTAAAAGAAGTAGTTTCAATGGGAGCACCTGTGGCCCTTCACGATTTAAGCTTTTAGCTTTAATCACTGTTACTGCTTTATTTTTTTGCCAAATGCTTTTAGTGGGTCCTGATTTAGAAAGGGCTTTTTTCAGACTTTTCAATGTAGTGAATGTTTATCAAATATGTGTTGAAATGCGACTTTTTTTTTGTTGTGCATGTGCACAAAGCCATATTACATGTTGACCACAGATTGTAAAATAACCAAGTTTATATTTTATACTGTATGCTCACTGTTAACTCGTGTAAGATATTTGTACTGGGAAATGGTATTAACTACATGGTGGTTGAAACACTTTCGATTGTCGCCGTGCAATAGAAAGTTTTGTGAGCAGTTTTCAATCTAGCATGTCTTAAATGTTGACATTTTAATGTTTAACAAAAAAGCTATGCAGGCCAGCACATGTCATGACACTCGACAAACCCAGATAGCATCCGGATGTGGGCCACTTCAGGCAATGATAGCCTTCTTCTGGCCCTGACAAAATGGACGCCAGCCTGAAGTGGCCCACATGTATAATACCAAATATGGCCCAAATATGCCAAATCAAATGTGGGCCTTTTTTGGCAAAGAGGCGGTGCTCTCGGCAACATGTAATCTGGATGTGACCCTGAAGTGGTCCGTGTAGTAAATGGTGAATATGGCCCAAATATCACAAAACAAAAATGGGCCACCTTTGGCAAATATGTGGCACATGCGGAATTGCTTTGGCTTGGTTCTGGCCCAGATCTGAGAAACAGGAGCGGACCACCCAAGTGCCATCATTCCACGCAGTATGTGGGCCGGATGAAAGTATCGTGTGTGGGACGGGTCCGGGCCACAGCAATTTTGCTATCTGGGAAGGGTGTCGTATTATAATGTATATGGGTGACTTGAGAGATATCACTGTAATTATTTGTTGTCTGTCTAAACAAAAACCTCTGTCATGGGGAACCCTTTTCTGAAAACATGACATTTACATCTCTTGTTAGGTCTAAGGAAGTCTTTCTGTGATGGTAACACTTTTAAAGGAACTTTTTCGCCATTTGCATAGCTCCACATCCTCCACCTCAATAAGCTGGTTGAAATAATGAGATGAGATGAGCCATACTTTCCGGTCCTCGTTAGGAAATGTATCTTTTGATTTTTTAAATTTATTTTGATATACTTTATTAATCCCCGTAGGGAAATTACACTCTGCGTTTAACCCATCCTAGCTGTGTAGCTAGGAGCAGTGGGCAGCCGCCGCGCAGCGCCCGGGGACCAACTCCAGTTCCTCTTTCCATTGCCTCGGTCAGGGGCACGCTCGATGGTGTTTTAAGCCCCCAACGTACTCTTCAAGGCAGCGCTGCATGGAAGGCACGCCCCGCCCCCTACAGTTTCAGCCAATCAAAATGTTTTTTTTAAATGACATATGCTTTGAAATATAGCCAACACTAGCTGCTGGGATTTTCTTTGCTGAACGGACACCTCAGCTAGCTAGCTAACTGTAAACAGATTGCAATGGTAGATTTTAGCTAACTATTTTAAGCCAAGGTTAGCTCAAATGCAGTCAATCTGTTCAAATAGCTGGCGGTGGTGAGCATTCAGTTTATGTTGGCATGTACTACTTTTAAACTTATCCGTGCAGGACAGAGTTTACTTAGTAATGGGCTAGCAGTTAGCGCTAGCTAAGTTCCAGGCAGCCAATTCGGTTTTTTGGGTGGTTATGAGAGCCACTGAGTAGTGTTATTGCTATGTAGTTAGGCATTAGCCTGTGTCTCCCAGTCTGCTTATTTAAACAACTACGAGACAACCTAGTTTTAAGTGAGCTGCACAAAGGCATGGTTGAGTGGGTGTCTTTCCAAAACTCCTTTAGGCATCCAGTTGTTGCTAGATAAGTTGTAAGACATCTAGACATAGCAGCTAAGTAAGTTAAAGCAAAAGTGTCACCAAAATGCAATCTAGGGTCTTTTTGTGAATGTACACGAGTCAAACGTTCGTTTAAAAGGATATTTACGTCAAACGCTGCACTTTTAAGATTGACGTTTGTTTTGAGTCGAACTCCTTCACTGCAGAAGGACGGAAAAAGTTGAAATCTAGCGCCAGTGCTGTGATTGGCTGAAACTGTAGGGGGTGGGGAGTGCCTTCCATGCAGCGCTGCCTTGAAGAGAACGTTGGGGGCTTAAAACAGCATCGAGCCAGAGGCTCGGACGGGAGTATTAACCCTAACATGCATGTCTTTCTGATGGTGGGGGAAACCGGAGCACCCGGAGAAAACCTACACGGGGAGAACATGCAAACTCCACACAGAGGATGACCTGGGATGATCCCCAAGGTTGGACAACCCTGGGGTTCAAACCCAGGACCTTCTTGCTGTGAGGCGACAGCGCTAGCCACTCTGCCACCATTCTGCCCAGGCTTGGACTCGGTGTTTCTGTTTCACTTAATAATGAGAGTAATCCAAACAAAAACAAAAAAATCAATTCCATAACCAGCATATTGCCACCATGCATATGTACCTCAATATACACTCGGGCATATGCAGCGCACAATTTAATATACACGTACACACGTGTTGCCAATAGCAAGTACGCAGAACAACACCATCAACTGCACAACCTCTGTAGTCATAAACTATATGAATGTTGCACAACCCCGACAGTCTCATCGCATTGCTATTCAGAATCATAATTGCGACAAGCACAAATGAACTTTTAAAACAGTGAGGCGCTCTCTATAATGAGCAGAGGCTGGTACCCATGGTGAAGGATGTGAAATGAAGAGTACTTTCAGTGTTACTCTGATGACAGGCTGCTCATGTATGGACTGGTGTTGACTACTCACAACACCTTCAGCAGACAAGAAAGCTTTGGTTTTAGCTGTACTACCCAGAGAAATGACTGTGAGTCACACTTTTCTTGAATGCAATGCACATACCCGGTCCCTGAGGACAGTTTTTTCTTTTTTTCTTTTTGGTCAGTTTTTAAATGAGGAAAATAAAATAAATACTTCCACTCTCTTTTTTTTACTGATGATTGATTCTGTCTCTTTCGCTGTGGTGCAGAATGCTCACACCAGTAACGCCCTAGTGTCCAGGCTGCTGCTTGCCAAGTGTGATGTCATCACATGGCTGAATCTGCCCTCGGTTCATAAAGGACAGCTGTTTTCTGCAGCAGTTCTTTGATTACATGAGCACTGCTGATGCTTTGAGCTGTGAACGCGTCTAGATTTGACTCTTGTCCGTCCTATGCTGCAACATTAGTAGAGTCTAAAGCATGCATTGTTTAAAACTGGGGATGTAACACAGCCCTACTATCAGTGATGGTCATTGTGTTACAGTGGCTGTATAATCCCGCAATAAGAATTGAGGCAGTCCAGATTGTTTCAGAGCTTGAGGCCTCATTCCAGAGCAAAAATGTCAAGTGCTTGTCCCTAGTGTGTCTTGCAGGACTGCAACGTTGACATAAAGTGTATCAGGCTGTTTTTATATTATTTACTGTTATCTGGTTTGTCTTCATCTTCAACATTATCTTATTCTATTGTATTTACTAGGCCTACATTTTCCCCACTAATGATCTGTTTAAAATGCATGGTGTGTGGTGAAAGAGTGGTGTGACCCCAGAGATGGAAATACTTATCCCCCCCCCCCCCCCGTTTTTCTCCCCAGTTGTACCCAGCCAATTACCCCACTCTTCCGAGCCGTCCTGGTCACTGCTCCACCCCTTCTGCCGATCCGTGGAGGGCTGCAGACTACCACATGCCTCCTCCAATACACGTGGAGTCGCCAGCCGCTTCTTTTCACCTGACAGTGAGCAGTTTCGCCAGGGGGCGTAGTGCTTGGGAGGATCACGCTTTTCCCCCCAGTTCCCCCTCCCCCCGAACAGGCACTCCGACCAACCGGAGGAGGCGCTAGTGCAGCGACCAGGACGCATACCCACATCCAGCTTCCTACCCGCAGACACGGCCAATTGTGTCTGTAGGGATGCCAGGCCAAGCCGGAGATAACATGGGGATTCGAACCGGTGATCCCCGTGTTGGTAGACAACGGAATAGACCGCTGCACTACCTGGATGTTTGAAATACTGAACTATAACATTGTCTAAAACTCAAATGTCTTCTCTCCGACACTTGTTATTTGCCAACTCTCTGCGTTTAATCCACATTTCCAAACTTGTATTAAGTGTCGGACACTTTTCCACCACACCGCTGACCCACGTTATTCCTTTCCCAGTCACAGTGTAGGTGAAGGAAAGCAGATCTACTGGATTAACCTTTGTTTGCTGCTAGTTCAATATGGAGCTGAAGATGCTTAGCAATGGTTTTCTCTGACATAACTGTGCCAAGCTCTTAACTATGTCAAAATCAGAATCACAAACACTTTGTCATTTCATATTTGTCATTTCAACTGCCGGTCTGCATGGTCTAGCAGTTAGCTTAGCCTGCCCCGCTTCCACATCCTGTCAGACCACCCTCAGTGTTTCCTGTTCGGGCTCAGCTCCTGTCAGGGCCGTGGTCCTTGGGCCTACAGGACGCAGCAGACCAGGCTCCCTCAGCCGATCCAACGTTGGCTCTCCCAGCCAGACACCTTCGACACACCTCCCCGCACGTCACACTGTGACACTAAAAACAGTCAAGGCTAGGCGAGGCCACCGCCGGACCACATTCAGTGTTATCGGAACTGCCGGTCTGCATGAGCTAGCAGTTAGCTTAGCCTGCCCTGCTTCCACGTCCTGTTAGACCACCCTCGGTGTTACCTCTTCGGGCACAGCTCCAGGCAGGGCTGTGGTCCCTGGGCCAACAGGACGCAGAAGACCAAGCTCTCCCAGCCAATCCAGCACCAGTTCTCCCAGCCATCAAACGAAGACAAATTTAGACGTGGACAAAGACACTGCATGTACGGTAGTGGGTGAGGCTGCTGCAAACGTGAACTCCCGCTGCCATCTTCCCACACCTGTACTGGGTGAGGCCATTGCAAACGTGAATTTGTGCCGCCATCTTCCCACACCAGAAGCACCTGTGTCACCTGCTAATTAGTGAACATCTCTAAGATCACTGAATGGATAACTCATATGATATCAAAGTGAAAAATGGAGTTCCACCCCATCTTTCCTTGACATTGGGTCAACTCCATGAAACGGAGTTGACACAATGGAATTAAACTAAATTCATTCTACAGTTTAAAAGCATCAGTGTTAAAACTAAAGGTTAGTTTGTCTTTATGCATGCTCAATAATCCAAGTAGGGAAATATCAGAAAGTTGAATCAGTTCATCTGGCACAATGTTTATTGAGAGAAACATTTCATCTCTCATTGCTGTTAAGCCCACTGAGGCAAATTTGTAATTTGTGATATTGGGCTATACAAATAAAATTGATTTGATTTGATCTGTGACTTTTTCAGTTTCAACTGACTGCAGGTACCCCCACCCTTCTAAACAATACAGTTGCATGACGACCAAAACCAATGATCAGTTTCATGTACGCATTTGTGCATTTCATCGACCACCTTAATTCTGTGGAAAACCACATTAATACCAAGCAGAATGGGAAAAATTACAGGTTAGCCTTCTTAGACTGTGAAATTGCAATTGGTGATGGGGGACATTTGATTGTAGATGTTTACCGCAAACCAACACATACTGATCAGTACTTAAGGTTTGTATTTCATCATCCACTGGAGCACAAACTAGGAATCACCAGGACGCTGAACCACCGAGCTGACAACGTCCCCACCGACACAGCAGCCAGGGAAGGGGAGAAAGCCCACATTAAACAGGCCCTGGTTCCTGGCTTGGAAGGATTGCTCTCATTAAAATGAACACCCTGCCCAGATGACTCTACCCACTGCAAATGAGCCATATTTTGTTGTCTAATAAGGTTATCAAAGTGCTCGAAGGCTAGTTGAGTTCCTTTATCTGGAGCAAACGGAAGCCCTGACTGAAGATGGCAAAACTGCAAATGGCTGGCTCTGGTAGGGGCTTGGATGTACCAAATGTGAGATTCTATTAGTTGGCAGCATATCCAGCTCAAATATGACCCAGCCTCAATTTGGCTCGACTTCGAATCCTCTCAGTCCAAATGCCCGCTGTGGAATTTGCCGTTTGTGAATAACTTTAAGTCTGTCAAGGACCCCTCTACTAACCCTATCACTTTACGTGCAGTCAGAGCCTGGAGGTCCATTCGTACTATTAAGGACTGTGCTCATTTAACATCCCTTCTTACTCCTATTCTGGATGACCCGGATTTTCTGCCAGGCTGCCAAGACCGGGGTTTTAAAGCATAGTACAGCCAGGGGTTAACAAAGCTAGGAGATTTATTCGATGGCCAGACTTTTACTATCCTTTCAGCAGCTGCAGCAGCGATACGGCTTACAGAAAGGTGAATTTTTTTTAGATACTTGCAAATCAGACACTTCTTCACTAAAAATACCACATTAACAACCATTTGTGCCACCTCACGTGTAGAAAGGGCCTCGACTTCACAAGTTTCCAAGAAACGCATTAGTGTGTTTTATCAAGCCTTAAATTCCAACTCATCTCTAACTTCCCAAGCTATTAAGCAAGCCTGGGCGAGAGACTTGGGCATCTCGACTGACGACCCACATTGGCAGGAAGTGTGGACCCATGCTATGAAAATATCTATCTGTAATCGAACCAAAGCTACTCAGTTTAAAATGTTACATCGTATGCATACATGTCTGTGAATGTTCTCATTCATCCAGGTCATGGTTATCCAAAGGAGTTGAATCATCCAAGAGGCTTCCTCAGTTCGTGCCTTTCTGACTAGACCAAGCTAGTCTGACTGGCTGGTGATGAGACTCAGAATTTATCCTCTTTGAAGTCGTTGTCAGAGCTATAGATGTCCATGGCTCTTTGTGTCCCGATGTTTACCAACGCCCGTCGCTAACGGAGCCATAGATATGAGTGGCTCTTTTGTATACCAATGTTATGGCCGCGCCCGTCGTTATTGGAGCTATTGATTTGCATTTGTTTAGCAGCGACGGTCGTTGGGGGTGTTAGTTTCGACTTCATTATTCAGTGGTCATGAGAGTCGTTGGGGCCGTTAGTGACCGACTGTTGTTCTTGGAGGCTAGGCTTCTTTAGTCTCCTGGGTAGAGATTAAAGGACGGCATTGTAAGTGGGAGATAGGTGGTGTCGCAGACCTCCTCCTCTGTTGAGGGATGGTTTTTCCAGTTTCACATAGATGGCTTCCTTCACCCCTCTTTCAAACCATCTATCTTCCCTGTCCAAAATGTGTACGTTGCTGTCCTTGAAGGAGTGTGTCTTCTCCTTTAGGTGTAGATAGACTGCTGAGTCTTGTCCTGACGAGTTTGGCCTTCTGTGTTGGGCCATCCGTTTGTGTAGTGGTTGTTTGGTTTCTCCTATGTACAGGTCAGTGCAATCCTCATTGCATTGTACAGCATACACCAGATTGCTTTTCCGGGTGTGTGGTACACGGTCTTTGGGATGAACCAGTCTTGGTCGGAGTGTGTTGCTGGGTTTGAAGTATACCGGGATGCGGTGTTTGTTGAAAATTCTCCTGAGTTTCTCGGAGACCCCAGAAAGACACGGGATGACTATGCTATTCCTTCTGTTCCTTTTCTCCTCGTCGCTCACCTGGTTGGTCTTTTTGGAACGTGTTGCAGTTTTCACAAAGGTCCAACTGGGGTAGCCGCAGGTTTTTAAAGCTCCCCTCAGGTGTTTGTTATCTTCTCGTTGGGCCTGAATGGTCAATAGGCTACTCTTGTTTTAGTTTACCGTCCTCACATAACATAGTCCTGTGCCCAAGCTGGCGGCCTCCTGACCCTGACCTCTCGCAGAGGGGGCTGAGCATGTAATGGGTCAGGCTGGACTTGGCTACAGTCTATGTCAGGCCCCTCAGGAGGAAGGGCCTGCCCAGGGTCTGCGTGACCCTGAAGGGGTAGGGCTGACGTGAGATAGGATGCATTCCAGGTGCGCCCATCAGACAGTCTGTAAGTGTACTGGCCTCTTTGCTCACACACCTGAAGAGGGCGAGAGTACTTTGACTGTCTCTTGCGTAGTATACCTGGTCTCCTAACTCTGACCCAAGACCCAGGAGGAAAGTGCACTGGTTTTGCCCTTCTCTTCTTGTCTGCATACTCCTTCATCTTCCTCTGCTTCTCTTTCACTGTTTGTGTTGTGTTTTGTGCTTGTAGAGATGTGGCAGGATGTGGTTTGTGGAGGCCTGTCACATGGAGTTTGGTGTGCATCAGACATCCGTGCAACAGTTCTGCAGGGGAGCATTGAGTGGTGGTATGCCTGGTTGCCCTGTAGACCTGGAGAAAGTCTCTGGTTGATGCTGTCTATAGCCTTATTAGGCTCCCTTAATTCCACACATAACCTAATAGCTCCCTCTTTCTTTGCGGTCACTACAATAGGGGAAACCCACTCTGATGACTCGATAGGCTCTATAATGTCCTGTCTTTGAAGCTTCTCAAGCTCCTGTGTAACTGCACCTCTCACCGCAAAAGGTAGGCAGCAGCACAGTCTTTGCTGAATTGGGGTCACATCTGTGTGCACTTTGATTTTGTGAACAAATCCTTTTGCATAGCTCAGTGTCTCCCCATTGCCCTGTTCTGAAATGGATGAAACAGCAGCTGGGTGACGTGTGACTGGGGAGCAGGTCGGACTTGCAACCTGACCATTCACTAACTGCATATCAAGTCCAGCAAACAAGTCTCTGCCTAGAATGGCCGTGCCCAAGTGTGCAACATATATCTCACTCCTCATACTTTTACTGGCATATGACACAGTGGCATGTACAGTTCCACTCACACGAATAGGATTGCCTCCGTAACTCAGAAGTTTCAGTGTCGGTGTACTCAGTGGGGCGTTTGGGAAAAGTTGCATTAACATTGCATTGGGAAGGATTGAAAGGGCAGAGCCCGTGTCCAGCATAAGTTCCACATTTTGTCTTGTCTGCCCCTCAACAGCCATCTGTACTGTGCACATTATTCCCAGTGCGAGCTACAGTATCTACATTTAATATAGTCACTTCAGGCACAGTGCTCTCTACTTGTTCCACATCATCTGTAATTCCACTTCCTCTCTTTGGCCCCCTACACACCTTTGCAAAATGCCCCTGTTTCCTGCAGTTATTACAGCGGGCCGTCCTGGCGGGGCAAGATGGGTAGGAAGCTTTATGGTCGCGCGCTCCACATCTGAAGCATGTTAGCCCTTGTCTCGTGGCGTTGTCTCTCGTGGACGCCGGCGGTCCCCTGGTTGTGTCCACCGGCTGCACACCCACAGCTGCCGCGGGCGGCGCTGCAGCCGCAGTTCCCCCCGTGATTTTAGCATTAGATGTGACAGATTCAATTAGTCCGGCAATAGTCACAGCCTTTTCCATAGCTAGGGGCAACCTCCAGCAGCAAACGCCCTCTTATCCGATTGGAGTTCGTCTTTTCCACCATCTGGTCCCGTAGCACGTCATCCTCAAACGTTTTAAAGTCGCACGTAGCAGCGAGTTCTCTCACGTGCTGTGCCACTGATTCTCCGCGATGCTGACCCCGGTGTCTAAACTTGCATCTTTCAGCCACCACGTTAACGGCAGGAATGAAAACGTCGTCAGTGCAGATACCGTTGCATCATAGGATTCATCTTGGCAAGTCGGTGTGTAAAATAATCTCTGCCAGCTTGCAAAGCGTATCCGAGGCTCACCCGGAGACACGAGGAAAGGCGGCACTGGCTTCACATTCACAGCCATCGCCGCCAATATGTTGTGTTGCTAAGGGACCACTCCAAGACACACGTCTGTTAGCGTACGCTTCTTCACTTCAACAGCCACGTCACACTCCTTCTCCCCTCTTACAGTCACTTACCTCCTATCTTGCCCGCTAGCTCCCCCTACCGTCCTCCAACTGCATCAACTCAAGACGTCACAGTTGGTCGAAAGAGTAACTGAAGAGTTCAGGAGTTGTTGAGGGCGAGCTACTGAGCTGCGCGTGCATCGTAGTCGAGTGCCACCCGGAAGTTGATTCTGTGGGGGGGGGGGCCCTCTGTTTTTATGTTTTGGTGGTATGGTTTTGAGGGAATTTTTGGATGTGTATTTTTATCTTTTCTGTTGCACTGCTGTGGGCTGGGAGAAACGGCATTTCGTTTTTATTTATGTGCGCAGGTACATAATGAAGTGACAACAAACTAAATCTTGAATCTTCATTTATTAACATTAAATAATAAACGATAGCCTATAGGGTTCTACAATGATGGGATGAGAGCACATAGCCTATAGCCGCTATTCCCTAATAGGGTACTACCACTACCACTACCACTACCACTACTACTTTCGGCTGCTCCGTTAGGGGGCGCCACAGCGGATCATCAGTTTCCATTTCTTCCTGTCTTCTGCATCTTCCTCGGTCACACCAGCCACCTGCATGTCCTCTCTCACCACATCCATAAACCTCCTCTTTGGCCTTCCTCTTTTGCTCTTCCCTGGCAGCTCCACACTGCAAACGCTGAATTGTATATTTGATAAAGGGCATTTTAAAATGGTCTATAATTACGTGGATATACTGAAATTTGCTGGAATGACGTCAATGTGACCATTACCAATGCACTTTTGGCCGCGAAAATGTCAATGAAATTAAGAATAATAGAAAATAGTGTTTATGATATGTCCTGTTATAGTTATTTAAAAGTGCTGGTATATGGCCGGTTCGAATCCCCGTGTTACCTCCAGGCTTGGTCGGGCGTCACTGCAGACACAGTGGGTAAGGTAAGTTAAGTAACGTTACTGTTAGAGTGCTAATGCAACATTGCACAGAAAAGTCACAGTACGGTTCGCTTTCGGTACGAGCGTGCCATCCATCTCACTAATGATGAGTTGGTAAGTAACACGCAGCGTCTTCGTGTTATAGGGAGATTAAAACTGATTTTTCCTATTTATCATTTAGCTAATTACCAAGTAGCATACACTTAACAGAAAAAAACACACCACTCTTAACTACCGTGTTAGCATTAATCTTAACTAGCAATAACAAATCTGCACATGGCAGGTCTCCGCCATGAATATTCTCCACGTGCGGAGAAGGAAGAAGTCTAGCCTATATGCATCCACACATAATGTTGATAAAATGTGCACAACTTTACAATGCAAATAAAAATAATTGTAGGCTATTACTCGCCAAATGGACTAATTGAAGAAAGCTAATGTGGATGCCGCCATTGTTTTTCTTGAGAGCTGGAGACGGTACGAGATTTGACGGATGTGGCACCCCCCCCCCCGATGTACCGGAAACTACCGAACCGTATCACGATTGGTGACACGGCATAGGCTACTGTAAATATGGGGATATTTTTCTTTGCATATATGCAGCATTGGGTGTGCCAAATTCTAAAAATAGAAACGCGCGACGTAGCTTTTGAACAGTACTATGAACTGGCTCTGTCTTCTAACAAAATCACACCCTCCCTGACCCATACAGAATAAACATACAGACTCACGGAGGATAGAGAGTTAAAGCTCAGCTAGGTAGCATGTAACATACTTAAATCAATAATTAAATGACTGGGTTTTGCTAATTAATCCCTGTCCTGTTTGTCTCATAAATTATGTATCTTTTCTCATACTTTTCATTTATCCAGCTAGCTTACATTAGTTAATCTACTAATATGGTAATGTTAGTTATATAGATAACTAAATATGTAACTTAACTGGATATGGTTCAAACAACTATGTGTATAATGTGTAACATTTGTATTGTTATTGCATATTGTTATAGCTATAACGTTACACATTTTTTGCTGTGAGAAAGATTACTTGAAACAGTTTGGCATCAGCAAGCTAAAGTGTGTATCCTATCTTCCCCTAGGTTTCAAGAATACCGTGCCTCCACTGCTTCAGATGTGATGCCAGCTGCTTCAGGTCAGAAGACTATCACATCATTTTTAAATGATGGACAGCAAAGGATGTACGACCTCAAACATCCACGTCAGAAGGCTATAAGGGGTGCCCTTGTAAAAGATCTAATCATTAAGTGCTGCTTGCCACTCTCCATCGTTGACAACGAGGACTTCAAGCACTTCCTGCATGTCCTGGACCCTCAGTACCGGCCCATAGCAAGATCCACAATTTCCTCTGTGACCATTCCAGGAATGGTGGAAGTCAAGAAAGAACAGATAAAGAACCAGCTGGCAGAAGCATCGAGTGTTGCTGTTACCACAGACATTTGGAGTGATCGAAAGATGCGGTCATTCCTTGGAGTGACAGCACACACAGTGGCAATGGATAAAAAAAAACAGGAACTCAGCCTTCAGTCATATCTTCTTTCCTGCAAAAGAGTGCATGGGAAACACTCAGGAGAGAAGATTGCAATGATGTTTGAATGCTGTGCTGAAGAATACCTGATTAAGGACAAGATCAACTTTGTCATAACTGACAATGCATCCAACATGAGAAAAGCTTTCCAGGCCAGCTTTCCCCTAGAGGATCCTTGTGATGCTGAAGCTCATGATCCCAGCACATTTGAGGAGGATGATGAAATATGGCAAGACCTGATGCCAGAAGATCAACAGACAGTCAATGACACTTTGGCTGAGAACTGTAAGATGCAGAGACTATCATGCTTCACACATTCACTGCAGTTAGTCATAAAAGATGGTCTGAAAGACACCAGTGGGCTGTCAAGCACCCTAGCAAAGCTATCCCGTGCAGCCAACCTCCTCCACAGTGGCACCTCGTTTAAAGACTGCTTTGAAGCGTGTTTTGGTGATGCAACAATTCCAACAGCGAATGCCACACGATGGAATTCCACTCTGAAGCAGGTGAAGGCTTATGTGCATTTAGACATGCAAAAGCTGTCCAGTGTGTTGGAATCAGAGGGGCACAAAAGCCTTATCTTATCCCCGCGAGAGTATGCTCAGCTTAAAGAACTGATCAAAGTTCTTGATCCGTTCTTAGAGGCAACCAACCTAACTCAGGGTGAGACTACTGTCACCGTCAGTGTGATTGTGCCCTGTGTCCTCACTCTGCGCTGTCACCTGCAGGAAATAAGAGGAAAAGCCAGATACTGTGGGCCTCTGGTGAGAGCTCTGGAGAGCTCCTTGAAAACAAGGTTTGCAGAGGTTTTCAGTGCAGTCAAGATACCAGGATGTGAGCCAGCTGAAGGAAGAGGCCCCACCAAATTTCCTTTCACCAATGCCTACTTCATAGCATCTGTGTTGGACCCAGCATTTGGCTTCCAGCGGCTAGAACATGATGTGCAGCTGGACAGTGACATCAAAGATGTGCTGAAGACTGAGATCAAAGGTGAGAAATGTTTTGATTAATGTTAGTTAAGTGATTAACTATTTGATTGTTGTGATGTTTATATCATTGAAGGTGTTACAATAAAGCACATAGACGTGTCATTTGTCATGAAGGCCTAGTCAATAACATATTTGTAATGAGTCCCCCATGCCCCCCTCTCATTTCAGAGTATATAAAGGCAGAGGGTGACAAGCAAGCGGTATCAACAGCAGATGCAGCGGAAGCAACAGGACCAGGGGAAGGTGAACTTTCAGAGTCTCCTCCTGAGAAGCTGTTGAGAATGTTCTCCCACTATAGGAGGACTCCCTCCTCCACCGAGAAGAAGCCGTCTGGCCAGGCTCAGTTGACTGCATACCTCAACTTGATTGCTGAGCAGGACTCTGACTCAGTCCCGTGCCTCAGGTTTTGGCAGCAAAACAAATCCAAATTCCCTACCCTCTATCAGATTGCCACACAGGTATTCTCTATCCCTGCCTCCAGTGCGCCCATTGAAAGGGTATTTAGTCATGGAGGCATTTTGATGAGGCCTCACCGTGCAAGGTTGAGTAGTTCCATGCTGTCAGATCTTATGTTTTTGAAATGCAATGTGTATGCTTAAAACTAGTGCCACCAGCCTTTTGTTCCTAACTATTCCTGAGAGACAATGTCTTTTGACTTGTTTTTATGAATGTATTGTATGCTGTGGAACTTACTTCTGTATACTGTTTCCACCATTTGCTAATATCATGCTATTTACAGCTATCAATGTGTTTTGAAGCACATCCAATGTTCAAAATGTCAAAGAAATTCAGACTGTTCTAAAAATGTGTGTGTGCGCGCATGCTTGCGCGTGCATGTGTGCGAGTGTGTGGGTGTGCATTTGTTTGGCTATCGTGTCACAAAGTAAATAAACTCCCTTTGTAATGGTGACAGATGTGTCATTTTTGTTTAATGTAGACCTTTTTTATTTGTATGTCAGATCTTTGACTGTGCCCGAGTGGATCACTGGAGCCATCTTGGAACTCGACTCAGACTCAACCTTGATGACTCGGACTCGGACTAGGGTAATAGGGACTCGACTCGGACTCAGGTAATGGGGACTCGACTCGGACTCGACTTTTCTTTGGTGACTCGGACTTGGACTCGGACTCGAACACTGGGGACTCGAGACTTGACTCGGACTCGAGGTTTAGTGACTCGACTACAACACTGCTTAACACATACATAAATGCATACACACAATTTAGACTTGCCTACTCCTGACTCGTTCATACTGATGAACCATAAGCAAACACGTGTATACACACACCACACCCCAGAGTTGTGGACTCGAGTCACATGACTTGGACTCGAGTGCGACTCGAGTCACAAATTTGATGACTTGCGACTTGACTTGCCAAAATGAAAATTACTTGAGACTTGACTTGAGACTTGACATCTATGACTTGGACCTGAGCTGAATGACTCGAGAGAATTGTTGGAGTGTTTTCTCAATGTTTATGCAGGATGCACCTCTCTCGTATTTTATTTATGTTATTTTGTAATCATTCTTCATTTCCAGCGCGCACACAATTACCTACGCACAGGCATCGCGTAGGGCCAATCAAACATCTAGATGGGCGGGAAAACAAAAATACTCAAATCTAATTGGAGGCACCACCATGCTACTCAAAAACTAACCTCAGCTCTACTCAACATGAGCGCGGAGAGTTTGCAATCATGGCAAGCGCGGCTGCTGCTGGAACGATTCCACAAATAATGATTTACGGCTGTAAGAACTTGGAAGTTGCTGGGAAGATAAGGACTGCTGTTTGTAAAACATGTGCAGCGAAATTATCGGATGGGATTTCAACAACGTCAAACTTTGTGCGTCATCTGAAAAGCCACAAAGAGAAGTAAGTTTGTTTGCTAGCTAGGCTACAGGTGCAGTAGCGTGTGAGTGGTCACACACACGCACACAGACCCAATCTGCCCGTTCGGAATACGCCAGCCAGGCTGTATCGCCCCAACATCGTCCCAATCTCCTCAGCAATACAACTGAACGTACTGTTCCGTCTCAGAACACCAAACAGCGAATATCCAGTCATGTTGGCCCAGTGGGCAAACCATGTCTGG
Organism: Lampris incognitus; assembly: GCF_029633865.1. Classification (NCBI taxonomy): domain Eukaryota; kingdom Metazoa; phylum Chordata; class Actinopteri; order Lampriformes; family Lampridae; genus Lampris; species Lampris incognitus. The sequence goes on along the minus strand of NC_079221.1, from coordinate 10,576,685 downwards.
CCGATGTAGCAGTCACCGGAATGAATTAGCATACCCCCTGTTACCCCTGATAATTAGCTAATCAAACACTGTTTCAGTGCATGGTTTCACGTATCATACTATAATACATTATGATATAGTTGTAAATATGCGTAATATAATGCGGTTCTCGAGAAAATCAGCCCATTCCGAACGGGCACTGAACTAGTGGTGTTCAATCGGGATTATGTTTACACTGTTTTAATTGAGCATTTAGACTCGATGCTCCAAATTATGTGCTACCGACGACTCCTGCCGAGGGACTACAGATGCAAATTAGCTTATAGCTAATTCTGGTGCAATATATTTACTGTGTATTGTCCCTGTCAAATAAACAAATAAATAAAAAATATTAAAGTATCTCCATGATTCAAATTAATCTAGTTATATACTGTCTTTGGAAAGATTTTTCTCCATTGAATTACAAACATTTATAAATACATCTACTTGTTTCATGAAACCAAAATTAATACATATAATTGCCTATATTACACTTTTTGTATGGCACAATGGCAATTGAAATAATGCTCAGAGCATGACACACAGTGCACTGCACCCAATATGAAACATAGCCTACTAAGCATAGGCTTAGATTAGAGCCATGGGGTAGTACGTTATTTCACAAAGCTGGCTAACTAAGTAAGCCTCACTTCTGCGCAGAGTGAACCCCGGTGTAATATATTCTCCATATTATCTGGATGTCTCTTATACTGCTAATATATCCATAACAGTGATTTCAGCCGGAGACCAATTCCCAACGTCTGGTCCTCTTTATTGTAACTCTCCGACTGTCGCAGCAGTCAACATCCGGGGTATATGAGAGCCTAGCTTAACCACCACTAGGTAGCGCTGTTGGTCTACTACACTCCTCCCCCTTAAACTATGAAGTTCCCCTAATAAAATATTATCACTCTAAAACATGCTGATATGGCAAATTACTTTCAACATCTTTTACTTGGTCATTACTGGTTACACAACCCCCTTCGACCCACATTTGCTCATTTACATATCAGTCTCAGGAACTCTTTTTCACATTTTTTTCTGAACAGGAGTTGAACAATTTAGTCTCTCAGGAACTCTTTTATTCAGGAACTCGCTGATCTTACAGAGACAGTCGTTTTGGAGGTGCCCTCTCGGTGGGCAAGGCGACACGGCCTTGCCCACCGAACCTCGTAAGGGTGTTGCAAGCTTCTCCGGAGCCTGCATCCTTGGAACGGGTGTATCTTCAGGTGAGTACGGGCTAGCACCTACGGCTCCAGGTGTGCCTCCCCCCCCCCCAAATCCACAACTGCAGGGTAGGTGTTGCTGATGCCCATCTGGTCATCCTGAAACTGAAATGCCTCAGGAGGTCTGGAGGGTCGGTCGAACAGCAGATGGTCAATGTGGACTGAACGTCGGTTCACTCCATTCCACACCAGGTAGGTGACTGGTCCGAGTCTCTTTTCCACTGTCCCTTTCGTCCACCTCTCCTTTCCTCCACGGAAGTTACGGATCAGTACTGAGTCCCCCTCTGACAGATGTCTCAGCTTCGAGGCGGGTTGGTCACGATAGTCCTTCTGCTTTTGTTGTTTGGCCCCCACCACTCGAGCGAGGTCTGGCTTCAGCAGGCTGAACCTGGTCCTAGGCTGACGTTTGAGGAACAGTTCTGCTGGTGTGCAACCTGTAACGCTGTGCAGTGTGGTCCTGTATGACAACAGGAAGTTGGCGAGCCTGTGTTTCACTGTAATAGTGACGTGTTGTTTCTTCTCATCGAGCAGCTGTTTCAGAAGTGAAGCTTTCACCGTCTGGACTGCTCTCTCTGCGGCACCATTAGAAGCAGGATGGTAAGCTGGCACCAAGGTCTGCTTAATGCCGTTGCTTTTCAGGAATGTTTTGTACTCCAGCGAGGTGAATTGTGGACCGTTGTCCGAGACGATCTCCTCAGGAAGACCGTAGGGCGAAAAGATGCTCCGCAGCACTTCGATCGTTTTGGCGGCGGTAGTTGTTGCCATGGCGATCACCTCAAGCCATTTTGAATGACTGTCTACTAACACTAGGAAGTGTTGCTGATCCTTCTCTGCAAAGTCAATATGTAGCCTCTGCCACACTCTCGTAGGCCACTGCCAGCAGTGTAGTGGTGCCACTGCTGGTAGTTTCCTCACACTCTGACAAGCATCACATTGCTGCACTGCACGTTCGATATCACTGTCCAACTGAGGCCACCATAAATAGCCCCTCGCCAAACTTTTCATCCTGCACCCTCCGGGGTGCCCTTGGTGTAGGTCGTACAGTAGTCGTTCTCTGTGTGCTGGTGGGATGATAATTCGAATTCCCCACAGAATGCATCCTTGTTCCACAGACAGTTCATTCCTTCGGTTGAAGTACGGTTTCAGTGTGTCATCGTTGATGTAACTCGGCCATCCAGACCGGCTCAGTTCCAGTACCTTGCATAGGACTGGGTCCTTGAGAGTGCTCTGTGCAATCTCTGTAGCCTGCACGGGTAGCTCATCTACTAATGAGAAATAAAAGATGCTGTTCTCCTCCGCTGTGTTGTCCTTTTCTTTCCCCGGCAGTCTAGATAACGCATCCGCATTTGCATTGTCCGCTGACGTTCTGTACTCTATACTGTAGTCATAAGCCGTAAGCCTCAGTGCCCATTTCTGCATATGCAAAGCGGCTAGTGTAGGGATTTCTGACTTGGGTCCCAAGATGGCAAGGAGGGGTTTGTGGTCAGTTATTAAACTGAATTTGCGGCCATAGAGATATTTATGAAATTTGGTCACACCAAATATTATGGCCAACGCCTCCTTCTCTATCTGACTATATTTACTCTCTGCCTCTGTCAACGTACGTGACGCAAAGGCGATTGGTTTCTCGTCCCCATTTTCCATTGTGTACGACATTACCGCACCTATCCCATAAGGGGATGCATCACAAGCTAATCTCAGTGGTTTCTGCGTGTCGTAGTGTACTACTACCGAGCTTTTCACTAACTGTTCTTTGGCAGCCTTGAATGCTGCTGCACTCTCTGGTGTCCATTTCCATTCAACTTCCTTCTTCAGGAGTTGGTGTAGTGGCTGCAATACAGTCGACAGATCTTTCATGAAACGGCCATAATAGTTTAACAGTCCTAGAAACGACCGTAGCTCTGTGACGTTTGTGGGCTGGGGTGCATTTACGATGGCGGCAACATTTGTCTCAGTGGGGTGAAGTCCCTCTTTATCTATCAGATGCCCCAGGTACTCTACTTTCTCCTGCATGAAGTCACATTTTGCTCTTTTCACTCTTACCCCGTAGCTCTCCAGTCGGCTCAAAACCTCATCTAGGTTCCTCAGGTGCTCCTCTCTTGTTCTGCCTGTGACTAGTATGTCATCGAGGAAGCAGGTCACATGCTCTAAGCCTTGTAGTATCTGGTCCATCACATTCTGGAACATAGAAGGTGCACTCGACACTCCATATGAAAGTCTGTGATAAACAGACTTTATTGTTAAATACTTGTTATTGTTAAATACTTCTCTGAGTCCTTCTCTAACTCAAGCTGTTGGTAGGCATGTGAGAGATCTAATTTGCTAAAGAGAGTGCCCCCGGCCAGTGTGGTGAAGAGATCCTCGGCGTTCGGTAGTGGATAGGTCTCCTCTTCCACACTCTGATTAACCGTGACTTTATAGTGTCCACAGATACGAATTGACTTGTCTGATTTGGGTACAACTACTATCGGGGCAGCCCACTGACTATGGTCTATCTTTGAGATAATACCAGCTTTTTCCAGCCTATCTAGCTCTTTTTCAACTGCGTCTTTTAGTGCGTATGGCACTGGTCTTGCCTTTCTGAAGACAGGTTTTGTGTCTGGATTCACTTTGATATTTGCCTTAAATTCACGAATAGTGCCAGGCTCCTCAGCAAATACTGCTTTGTGTCTCTGTAACACTGCCTCTACATCTGTGTTATCACTGCCCCCTGCTGGTGTAACTGAGAATATGCTTGCCCAGTCTAGTTTAAAATTGGCCAGCCAGTTACGGCCAAAGAGGGCTGGTCTGTCACCTTTCACAATCACAAGAGGTAAATCTCCACTCTGGTTGTCATATTCCGCATTGACAGTCACTTGGCCCATCAAGGGAATGTTCTCACCGGAAAAGGTTGACAGACACACTTTACTTTCTTTCAGTGGCAGGTGTGAGAGATATTCCTTGTACACTATCTCAGATACCAGGGTTACGGCAGCTCCTGTGTCAAGCTGCATGTCTACAGGGTTTCCTTCTAACTTAATATTGACCTTAATGTCCTTTATTCCATTACCAACTGTATTCATCGGATACGCACCAAACAGTTCATCCTCATTTCCATCTCCTCTCTCACTTGGACTGTGGTCTTCAGCCACATACTGTGTATGTCCCTGTCTATTTTTAGTTTTACACATTCTTGCTATGTGCCCTACCTTGGAACACTTGTGGCATGTCTCGGTTTTATACCTACATACTTGAGCTGCATGGTTGTTACCTCCACATCGGTAACAGGGTTGGTGCGTTTCTGTCCTCTGTGGTCTAGAGTTATCACTGGTAGGTTGCTTGCTTTCCCACTCGCTGGTGGACGACTTGCTTCTCCACGCACCCTTGCTTGTTCTCTTCTTGTCTATCTTATTCACAGTTGCAGCTCCGCTTGGTTTGCTGGCAAACTCCAGCGTATTCTTGACGCCATTTCCATAGATAAGGCCAGCTTACGTGCTTTTGCAAAAGTCAGATTGTGTTCTGCGAGCAACTTTCTCTGAATAGCCTCTACCTTTAAACCACTAACAAATCGGTCTCTCAGTGCTTCATTTAAATGCTAACCGAATTCACAATGTGTGGACAGGTGCTTTAAAGCAACCACATAATCAGACACTGACTCATTTTCTAGTTGGTTCCTTTTCTGAAATCTAAAACATTCAGCTATGATTAGTGGCTTGGGTTTATAATGGGATGCTAGTTTCCCGCTCAGTACTGCATACGTGAGGCTACTCGGTTTTTCTGGTATGCAGAGGTTCTTTAGTAGGCCATAGGCTTCTGCGCCTATCACAGACAGGAAAACATTGGCCTTTTTACCGTCCTCCACTTCATTAACGATCATCCATTGCTCCAATCTTTCAAGGTGCGACTCGAAGTCCTCTTTACCTTCCTTGTATTCAGCAATATTGCCGATGAAATGCACCATGCTTGTGCTTGGCTTGGCTAGCTAGTCTTTTCTTGCTAGCTGGCTGTAAGCTAGCTTGTAGCGTCACGTTGCTTCGTCCGCTTTTATTAACTACTGGGCTTACCTTCTCACATTAAAGGTATCCCATCCTCGTCGCCACTGTAATATATTCTCTATATTATCTGAATGTATCTTATACTGCTAATATATCCATAACAGTGATTTGAGCCGGAGACCAATTCCCAACGTCTGGTCCTCTTTATTGTAACTCTCCGACTGTCGCAGCAGTCAACATCCGGGGTATATGAGAGCTTAGCTTAACCACCACTAAGTAGCGCTGTTGGTCTACTACACCCGGAACAGCTCTTTTTACCTCAATCCATGTTCCAGATCTGAAAGGTTTCCAGGGTTTACTTTGCGCAGATGTCAGGCATCATACTCAGTCTGCCAGCTTTGTGAAATACTCCCTTGTGTCTAGTCCAGTGCTTCTAAAACCTCCGTGGCTGTGACCAAAAACGCACCCCTATATATTTTAATGTACGCTTATTAAGTACACATCGTCACGTACATCGGTACTTAATAAGCGTACATAAGTAGGGTGCGCCTCTCGTCACACACAGCCCACGTATTCATCGAATTACACCAACAGCACCCCTGATTCCACCAATCTAGGGAGTCAAATAATTAAAGGTAGGGAAGGCGATTTTTTTCAGAAGCACTTTTTGTTATATTTTTTGCAATTCTCTTTACATCCCGACAGCAATCAATACATAAAATGCTCTGACACTAAATTAAAAAAATAAAAAGAGTAATCTGTGGAAGTCGCAGGACCGTTATAAACCCATCCAATCATTTTAAGGTGTCCGGTTAAAATGATTGGATGGCCTAACTGCCTGTCAACCTATCTCCCTCCAGCAGTAGGCTAGTCAGGCAGCGCGTGTTCGCGTGTTTTGGAGGCGTGGCTTTGGAGGGAGGCGATAAAGCCCTAGCCAACTTGATATTTTGCAAGTGCAATGAATTGTAGGTCGAACTAGACAAGCAGAGAGTGTTTGTTTATTGTGTATTGGAATGATCAATATGTTTTGTATTGTTATTAAGAGTTGTGCGCTCATTTGTGATTTAGAGTGTGCCTTTTATTATTTCTTAAATGCAAAACAAAATCCAACTGTTGTCCAAATTTGAACACAATAAAATAAAATAACAATTATTTCTAACATCTGTGGTTTATTTATGTACTATTGTAATGAAACAATTTAATATTACCTGAATTTAAAAAAAAATGTGTTAAATTGGTACAAAACACCCTACATTTGAGACTTGATGACTTGACACCTGAAATTAGGGACTTGTGACTTGACTTGACCTGAGCTCGGTGACTTGGGACTTGACTTGAGACTTGCCCTTCATGACTTGGGACTTGACTTGAGACTTGAAGGTTAAGACTTGAGACTTACGACTTGCATAACAGTGACTTGGTCACAACTCTGACACACACACACACACACAGTATCCACCATCATAGACATCACTGGATTACTTGTTGAATGGCCTATACTTACTGGTATCTAATCCATATAAAGACAACAATTAAACCAGCAAGCAAAATGAACTGATTGAAATTGCCTACTACACACAGAGCCTCACGTTGACACAACTGTGTCTCCCTTCCCAATTTAATGGCAAGTGCAAGAGTGGATTCAGAAGATAAAAATTGACTAATATAAGAGACATTTTTTCCATTTAGTTTGGTTTCTCTGTACAAAAGGTTTGGGAGTTTAATCTTTTTTTTGTTCTTCTCTGGCTGTGTACAAAAGGAGAAGGTTGTGTGTGAACAGGATGGTTATAAAACCTTTGGGGGAAATTTGTTGGTTGTTTCTTGTTGCTAATTTGTGACTTCTCAAGCCTTGAAGATGGGGATCATTTTTATTGGGGGGGGGCAACTTGAGAAGTTTTGGAGATATTCGCAAAAATGCACTTTTCAAAGTTTTGTGGCATTTTTAAGGAAGGATGGTGCAAAAATGAAGAGAACTGAAGGCGATAAAGAAATTAACCGTACGTTCTAGAGTATTTTTGGCTATTAAATCGTTGACCCAGTTGTGAGCCTTTGAATCAGAAAGTGTAATAACTACATGAATAAATGCATAAAAAAAAAAGTTGGCCATGTCTGCGGTTGGGTCATCCGGTCTCAGAGTAAACTGACATCTGAGGCCAAGTTTACTGTGCAGGACGTGGCGAGTCTTACTATTAATTTTGGAGCCCATGTTAATAGGTTAGGGTGAGAGAGTGTCATCGCCGCAATCAGATAGTAAGGTCAAACCCTGTACTGTTATTTCTTGCATGTCTTCTTTCACCTGAAAACAGCCGTGTTTGACCAGACACATGGGCTATAGCTGTTTTTCTGTCAACATACTGTCTGGTAACATAAAAAACAGGACGAAGTCACAAAAGATGAACAGTCGGTCACATCACTGACATGCATAAACATGGTCAATGAAATTTACCAAAACTGTTCTTCTTATATAATTAACATGTCAGTCAACATCAAAAAAAAAAGTTAATCATGTAATATTACGAAACGAGAAAAAAATAATTCAGCTTTATTTCCCTTTTAAGGGGATGTCTTGATGCATGCTCAATAATCCAGCTAAGAAAGTCAAGGAAGATTGACCCATTTCATCTGGATACTATTGATTTGATATGATATACTTTATTGATCCCCGTAGGGAAATTATGCTCTGCATTTAACCCATCCTAGCAGTGTAGCTAGGAGCAGTGGGCAGCTGCCGTGCAGTGCCCGGACACCAACTCCAGTTCGTCTTGCCATGCCTCGGTCAGGAGCACAGACAGGAGTATTAACCCTAACATGCATGTCTCTATGATGGAGGGGGAACCTGGAGCACTTGGAGAAAACCCATCGCAGATACGGGGAGAACATGAAAACTCCACACAGAGGACAATCTGGGATGACCCCCGAGGTTGGACAATCCCTGGATTCGAACCTAGGACCTTCTTGCTGTGAGGCGACAGTGCTAACCACTGGGCCACCGTGCCACCCATTTTATCTTGTCCCATGTCCTTGTCTTCTAGAGAAAATGAGCAGTTTACTACTTTTATTCACAACCTTGAAAATCACTTTGTAGCTTCAAAATAAGCCTTTTTCTAAGACAGTACAAATATCGACAACATCAACCTGCGTGAGAGACCACGAGAGCTTTGGCTAATGAGCCTGTTAAGTTACGGCTCTTAAAATTCTGACTCAGCTTGGGTGATGTGTTCCATATGTCCGATACTATCGTTCCCAAATCTCCACGCTTGATCTCCCAGTGTACTAAAGGAAGAATGGACTGCCATCTCCCCATCTTGGAACAAACAAACATGCAATTGATTTCAAACGTGAAGGTAAACAAAGAAAGCATATTTCACTTTCCCAAAAGTGGAAACCAGGACTAGATTTTTTTAAACACACTGGTAGAATGCTTTGACTGTATCTCCAACAAGTTCGACTTTGAGACCTGTGCCATTTGGCAAGGCCACGACTAAAAGGAGAGAGGGGGAAAAAAACACAACACTATCTTCCGACTACATCTCACTAGGCACAGCAATAACTGCTCACTACACAACCAAAGCATCCAACCTATAGCTGAGCTCGTCTGTGATATTCTGACAGGCCAATATCATGAACCGACACTTAGTTTGGGCAAAATGTGACTTTTTGGTGAGCTAAAACCTTCATGCTAGCTAGCTAACAACTCCATACCTGGTGAATGCAACTGCTAACTGAACTCTGTGATGAAGTCTCGATCTTAGTATTTTTCAAACAATGTAGGATTAGCTTCAGAGCGTTAGTGATTCAGTCAACAGCAGCACACACTTTTTAAGTAACTACTTTAAGTAACGACAGCCTGTTCTGTTCTGCCTTAAGTATGTTTATTGACAGAATTCTGTCAATAAACGTTGTATCCAGATGAAGTGATTCAACCTTCTTTGACTTTTGAAGGGAGTTATAGAAGCTACACAGCTACAGTTTGTTCTGTCTTTAATGTTTTCAGAGGCGAAAATAGGAGGCGATGACCTCACTATATAATAAAATTTAAGTTCAGCCATTAACACATTGTGATGTCTGCTGTTGATCGTGTAAAACAACGTCAGTGCTCAACTGCCACACTCTTTACACATGTAATTCCCAGTGATAAAAGCCTAGAATACCTCTGACATTTCTAATCCGAGAATGCAATTTTTGACAAACATTTAAAAAGGACTGGATGTCAACTAATAGAATAAATAGGCAATACATTTTTCAGTCATCGGTATACAAGCATAGCTATTGTTAGAAAAAAAAAACCTTCCAAGCCACTACTTCCCTATTGAGCACAGTTGAAATCATTTTAGTTTCAGAATGAATTGAAAATGTGCAATAAAAGCCAAAGAGAGGGGGGAGGGAGGGTATCACAGAAGAGAAAGTATAAAAGAAACCAGATTACATTCACAGGTAGCTAGTGTTTGGCCTCAAAGTCAGTCCTGACTTCCGAATGGTTTTCCTCCTTGGGTTCTGCAAAATGAAGAAACAGACTAAGTGCATTGTTTTTTTTACATCAAGTGTCAATTATCAAGATGAGCGCAGTTTTTAGAGGAAGCAACACATCTGGATGCTTGTATTTAGTGCAGATTTTGGCTCAGTAGATATGCCTGTAAAGCTTATTCCAGATGTTCAGATGGGACCTGGAGAGGTTTGTTGTGTGCTGCACTGTTGCTCTGACTCTTCATTTCGTACTGAGGTGTGCTGGGAGAGAGGGGTGAGGGCGTCTGGGGCGTTTCTGTTCTATCACTGGCCGTTCCCTCATCGGCTTCCTCCTCCCTCTGCTGTATGGAGGAGAGGTACTGCTCCAAAAGGCTGCTGTCTGGACTATGTCTGCTGCTGCCGCCGCAGACAGGAGTTACCAGAGTCAGAGCTCGCACTGTCTCCAGGGAGTCCACTGTCCCGCTGCTGAGGAAGCTGTCCTCCTGCTCCGCCTGCTGCTCGCTGGTCGTCTGGAAGCCCGAGTCTGGGAAGGAGACGCCTGTGCCAGATGGGTCAGCGGTAATGGAGGCAACAGGTAAAGCTGATCCACAGATGCCGGGAGTCGAGCCTTGAGCCGGGGTCACAGCTTGTTTGATGCTGGCTAGCTGCTGATCAACAGACTGCTGCCAGTGCTGCATGGACTGGACCTGAAGTGAGGAAGACGGAATTGGGTAAAAAGGATTACGTTGAGGAGCAACAGCTGTCAGTTTAATGTCAGTTTAGAGAATGGCTACAAAATCGGATTTGTTTTCCAGACGAGTAACTCGGTAAAACCCCTGCTGGATGACTCTGCTGGCAGCAAAAAAGGGGTCATTGTTATTTTTCAATACATCAGTTTGTAATCCTGTCAAGTTACACATGCAGTCTCCCAACAACCCATTAAGAAGAATGATACATGATTAAGTTATCAGTGATGACGTAATCTACCTGGAAAACAACCATCAAATGGGGAAACGCATCTATTATTGCTTGGCAATTAACCAAGTAAGTTATCTGGAAAACTAAATGTTACTGTACATTCTAGATCGATGAGACACACATCATCACATTATAAGATGCATCATTCATGAATCATCAGAAAGCTATTGAAGTAACATCGTTGTCAGGGAGGTCAAGATCTTCCTAAGAGTGCAATTAACAACTTGTGAGAGGTGATGAATTTCTATTTGAGTGAGTGTGCGTGTGACTATGTATGGAAGGTTTTAGATAAATCATTTAAGTCCCTGACCTGTTTCCAGAGAAACTTCACAGCCTCTTCCTGCACCAGTCTCTGTAACCTGTCCTCCTCATATTGCTTCTGCACCCTGTGGAAGAAACATTTTTTTCATTGTTTCTGCATATAAGCTACAATTATATATCAAAGAAATTGTGGCGCGGATATATAATTCATTTTGAAATCACGACAAAGAGCAAATTATTTCCAAAACTTAATTCCAAAACTTGTCAAAAATCCAAAACATGACCGTTTGGTTTTTAAAGCCACAATCCTGAGGATAGTTGTTTTGTTTTTTTCCCCCCACTTACGATCACCTTTGACGGTACATGGTGTTTGACTCTAAATCCCAGAGAACACATTGAAAATGAAACGAGCTGCCAGTGCTGTTGTCAGCTCCTTCTCCACCTTCAAACAAATAAAACATAGTTGTACCTGGGTTTTAACTTTTAATGTTGTACTTTGTGTGAGCAATGGTAGCTTAATCAGCTTGTTAGCCATGACAACTTCACTACCTCTTCTGTTTTACTGTCCCCGTTCAGCTGCAATAGACCAGATCATTTTTCCATGGAAAGTTCTACTCTACAGTAGCCATTCAAATTACCAACTCCACAAGTGTTTGTAGATTGGTTATTGTCTTAAATGAATCAGTAACAAAGTATCAAAGAAGACATTTATTTGCATGAAAAGCTTCAGGACTGTAGCTTTAAACTAAAAATCCCACGATGAATAGAAAATAATTCTGGATGGTTCTGACAAACAACCTGAGGAGAAACTTAACAACAGCATGTGAGTTACCTCTGCAACTCTCCAGACAGGAAGAGGATGTGATCTTGCATCCGGCGCAGGCAGATTTCACTCCGGATCTCTTTAGCCAAAGGGTGGCAGTGGCGAGTGTACAGCCCCCTCCACCATGACTGGATCCGAACGGCTGCCCTGTCTTTCTCCAGGGAAAATGCTTTATTGGCACACTTCACTGGCTCTAACTGCTTGGACCCTGATCTCACCTGCATTTTACCACAGTCAGAGGGTGTTTCTTGTGGTGGGTCACCTCTGACCCCCAGGGTACCAGCTGTTGCACCGCTGTGGTAACCTGCTTCCTTGTACACATTTGGGTCTTTCTCTGAAGGTGGATAATGTGTCTTTTCAGCTTGGGGTTTCCTGGGCAGCGCCGGATGCTCTGGGGCCAGGGAGTCGGGCTCAAACGTGTCCGTCTCGTCCTCGCTGTCGGAGTGACTCAGTTGGGGCTCCTGATCTGGTGTGATAGGCAAAAAGGTGGACTCTGATGAAAGCAGGCTGCCACTCAGTTTGTCCTCATCTGTCTGCACGTCCTCCAAATGAACAGGCTCCTCCACAACCCGCGGGCTGCGAATCACGGGGGCAGATGGATGGGAGGGGTCAGGGGTCATCCAGGTGTTGAAGTGTACTGTTGGCTCTGTGCCAGGGGGAGGAAAAGAGAAGCAGATACAGAAAAACATGATGAGAAACTCGGGTGGGATAAGTGTTCATGTCTAACACCTCTGCTGAACACGTGCGTTGGAAACAGCAAAAACATTTCTCTTGTGTCTCTCCTGTTATATCTTTCGGTGAAGTACCCAATGTAGTTTAAATAAATAACCAGACTGCTAAACATCAAGGATTAAGAGAGCCGGTAAAGGCCTGGAGGCCTGTACAGGGTGTCTCCCCATCCAGGGTGTCTCCCCACCCGCTGCCCAATGACTGCTGGGATAGGCTCCAGCATCCCCGCGACCCCAATTGGGATAAGCGGTTTGGATAATGGATGGATGGATAGTGAAGACATGACCTGATATCTCTGGAGAGCAGCTGTGGTTGTTACCTGTCTCTCTGTCTGACGGCACAGAGGCCGGCAAAGGTGGTGTGGCTTTCATCCCTTCTCTGGTGCCCCCTCCTGGTCGAACAGTGTGTTGAGGACTGTGTGTCTCCACGTCTAGCTGTGTTGGGCGAGGAGGGCTTGGACTGCCTCCCTGGTTCTGCTGCAACAGCTGCCTTTGGTGAAACCTGACAGTCAAAGAAACAAAACAAAACAAAAAACCCAGGAAATAATGAAAGCTACAATCCTGAAGATTATCATTTTTGTTTAACTTACCGACACATACAATGGTACCAGCAACTACACTGATGTTTGACTACTCTAAATTCCAGAGATCCATGAAATGGAGAAACCAGTGCTGCTATGTCATCACTTTCCCCAACACCAAACAAGAAAATATGGTTGAACAAAGTGACCAAAACATCAGATGAACTCTGAACCCAAGCCAGTTGTGGTGGCTGAGGCAGTCCAACTAATCTGTTCAGCTGCAGTAAAACTCAAAACCCCTGAACGCCTACATTCAATGAGACCACATCCAATCTTTTTAGTAGAAATACTGGCTTTACATGGCCAGGCGCCAGAGTACATCAGTGAACTCTCAACTCCTTACTGTTCAAAAAGACCTCTTAGATCTGCTGGGTTGGGCCTACTGGTGGTTCCAGAGTCCAGGTTAAGGTCAAAGGGTGATCGAGCATTTGCTGTACTAGCACCTCAGCTTTGGAACAGTCTTCCGGTTAGTATTCGATCTGCTGACATGGTTTCTACCTTTAAATCCTGTCTTAAACATTACAGACTTGCCTTTTCGCCTTACATCTAGTCTTATTTGTTTTCATAATACAGCCCTGTGATGGTCTGGCAGCCTGTCCAGGGTGTCTCCCCGCCTGCCGCCAAATGACTGCTGGGAAAGGCTCCAGCATCACCGTGACCCTGTGAGCAGGATAAGTGGTTTGGATAATGGATGAATGAATACAGCTCTGTTGTGCAAACACCTGATTTGAAGTTTATTTCAATATTTTCACTTATTCTACCTTTTGGATGATTTACTTTTAAGTTTCTTTTATATGGTCTTCTAAATGTGTACTTGTATTTTGCTATTCCTATGTTTTTTCCTGTGCTGTTCTTGCATTTTCTTCTATATTTGTGACAGCAGCATGGATGAGCTCATGTCCTAGATGAGAATGAAGATCAGAATCAGAATTTATTGGCCTTGTATGTTTGCACACACATGGACTTTTCATCCGGTTTCATGGCTCTCATGGGGTGATGGTGTACTGAACATAGAATAACAACACTACAACACAACAATCTTCAGTTATATACACAGGGATTGACTCAAGCCCTCCCAAGTCACGCAGCCTGTCTCTCAGAAGAGGAATCAGAAATGAAAACACCATCTTTGTCATAGGGGGCAAGAAAATCCCACTTCTGTCCAAGCAACCCATCAAAAGCCTGAGGAGATGGTATACATCAGAGTTCTCTGACAAAGAGATGGGGAGAACTGTGTTGAAGCAGCTCTCAGAAGGCCTGGCAAGGATCGATCAAAGCCAACTCCGGGGGAAGTATAATGTGTGGTGCTACCAGCACACAGTTTACAAGAGGGTAATGTGGCTGCTGAAGATGCGTGAAACTCCCTCATCCACAATAAGTAAGACGGATGGGAAAGCCAACTCATTCATCCAAAAGTGGCTGGGGCTGCCATGGTGCCGCTCTGAAATGGGCATCTTTGGGAAGAACACCTTGCAGCTTCCACTGCAATCCATCAGTTTGGGCTGTAAGCAGAAACAGACCAGGCTGGTTCTCGAACTGAGAGTCCACTGATCAGTCAGCGAGGAACACAAATGGCAAGGTCCCTACTGGCTGGAAGCGGAAAGCTCAAACTGAGGTCGACCAAGTGGTTGGTAGGCTGCAGCACCAAGAAATGTTGGAAGGGTGCAGGCAGGAAGGGCAGGCCGAGGGTGGGGAAAAGCACCATGTATTTGGTCTAAGGTCAACGGAAAGAGAGAAAGAAGATGGTCGTATCAGAGGTGACAAGGATGGAGGAAGAGTGCTACAAGATCAAGGCTGTGTCACAGAGCCGACAAGGAAGATGAACAACCTCAGATGGGGTTGTTGGCTGGAAAATCAGCTGGTCAGACTTCTGCAAGATCCCACAGGCAAGACTCAGCTTCCTAATCAGGTCAACCTATGACACTTTCCCTGTCCTCAGAACCTCCACCAGTAGTTCTGGAACGAGGAATGCTGCTTGCTCTGCAATGCTCACAACGCAAGCCTCCAGCACATTTTGTCAGGTTGCAAGACTGTGCTTTCACAGGGGCACTACAAATGCCGCCATGATCAGGTCCTGATAAAGCTGGCCGAGGTGCTGGAGGGGCATAGACAGGAAAGCCAGGGATGTTCACCATCAGTGGAACACCACATCCATTTTGTCAGGGAGGGCGGAGGAAGAGGAAACAACAGGCCAAGATAAACACCAAGGCGCTTTTCCTCTGACCAGGAGTGGGAAAACATTGTTGGTAAAGGTCTGCTGCAAGTTTAGCATCACTGTTTCATTTTTTGAATATCATGATTGTTATAAAAAAATCAATATTGTGACATCCCAAGTTCATACCTTTGCTTACTAAGGATCTTCTCCAGCTTGGCATCCTCTGCCGTCTCTAGGGCGGGGGTAGAACTCAGGGGGCAAACAGAGGTCAAGTAGTGGACCAATTCGACATGCTGGCCCAGTCGGTACGAGCGACCTTTACCCTGACTGTACAGCCACTCCGCTTTTAAACTGAAATCATGAAAATCAAGCATGGGAGTTAGGATATTTCAAAAACGTTCCTGCATCTTTGTACTGGCACAGAATTTTTTGACCCAAAAACTGTACACACCCTTCCTTTTGTGAAACGACATATCCATCCAGAACCTTTAGGTTTAGACACCAGCTCATGATATAAGGTCGGTAGTCAAATCCAGGCAAAGAGGGGGTTGCCATGACACAAGGGTTGCTCATTATGGAGAGCTGCTCCAATTCATGGAGGGGTGCCAGATATGACACCTTTTGGAGTGAAGACAAACAACAAAATAAGAGGAAACAAGAGGAAAGGAGAAAATAAACTCTTCTGGCTCAAACAAACAGTAATAACTTCCTATCAGCTATACTGTATTGCCATAATGAGGGAGAGAAAAAGACTTTTACTTCGTTGAGATCCCTAATCTCATTTTCAGCCAAGGAGAGAATGGAAAGGTGTGCAGGTAAATGGACAGGAACAGTACAAAGTGTTGTGATGCTGTTCCCATGGAGCAAAAGGGTCTGCAAAGAAACGACAGAAGTTCAGTTCAGAAGTTCAGGGGTCAAAGCAAATAACTCTGTAACCTCATGTTTAACAGATTCATTTATTTATCCACTCACTCATGCACGCCCTTTGACCCCTAGAGTTTGAAACACTCACCTTTAAAGCTAACAGCTTATTCAGATCACCAATGTTAGATATGTTATTGTCAGACAGGTCCAGGTGTTGAAGAGATACGCAATTGTTCAGCTGCTCAATGACCTAAATGAAATTTCAAAGAATAATTCTCTTATTGTATGTATAGGCTGAAGAAATGTCATTATCTGTACAAAGATATTCTTTTACTATGTGTGTAACATAATCTTAACCCATATATAAATAACAAATATGAGAGGTCTCCTTCTCTCAAAAGATGCCCTCTCTCCTTACCTTGATATTATTACCAGACAGGTTAAGCCATTCAAGGTGTGGTAAGTCTCTCAGGCCCTCAATGTAGCCAATACTATTATTGGGCAGATTCAGAACTCTCAGCTCTGTTAGGCGGCAAACACCCATCATTCGTACCAGACGGTTACTGGCCACGGATAGCTTGAGAGAAGGAGACGGAAGTTCAATAAGTCAAATAGACAAAACTCTAAATATATAGATATCAGTATCGGGAATCAGGAACAACTTATTTGTCATTTCATATTATGTACTATGTACACAAAAGAAACAAAATTCTGTGTCCCCCAGCCCACAGCAGTGCAACACAAAAACACATATCAAAAAACATACAAAAACACCACCAAAAACATACAAAAACAGAGAGAACAAAAACATCAGACATGGCATGCAGCAAACTAATCTTTTGAAGACATTTGTACATTTGTTAACAGCAGATGTCAGCAAATGCACTGTGTAGCCACTTCTTTTACATTTGAATTTGCTTGTTTTGTCTATTTTCATCTGTTGTTTTGATTCACATCGCTGAATGACAGGAGGTTAACATTCAGGCAGAAGGTACACATAGCCTCTAGTAATGAGGAACCTGACTTACTTGCTGGAGGCCTGGGCTCCTTTCCAAATGGTCCAGTTTCATGATATGGTTATGATCCAGGAGGAGAGTGTGGGTGTCCTCAGTGCAGATGAAACTGGGATCTAACTTCTGAAGGCCTTGGGATGACAGATCCATCACAGGACCTAGAAGGAACAAGAGAGACATACTTGTAGGAGAGCTCATGAATATAGCAGCTCACACAGACACACTATACAAATAAAGTCGGATACTTGTAGGTATTATCAAATGTGAAATTACAAGCAAATAAGGCAATACAAGCCACCAACAACTTTGCAGTAGGCAGAGGACGATTGCGGCAGGAAGGTTTTTTTTAAAGAATGGAGTTGACAATACCTACAATATTTTTGTTGAAATTACATTAGTCAGTATCTATAATATATCTATTAATATAAGCAACATCGCATGTAGATCTACAAGGACGGACGAGACGTCTTAAGTCTAGCCTTCGACGACATCTTTATCAGTGAAAATGAGACATGACGACTGATGTCAACAGTACCTTGGATCAGTGATGAACGTGATCAAATAGAACGCGATCTAAATCAATAAAAACTGTATTTATATAGCACGTAAATCCATATAATGCTCAATGCGCTGCGCAGCGAATTAGGGTGCACGGATAAATAGGTAACGTTAAAAAAGGCCAAACGAAAACATCTGGCTAAGCAGCTGTTCTCAGTATCTAGGTGCATCGCTTATCGGATTTGTGATTCTGCAATCTCTACGACTCGAACCCAGTTCTTTCTGGCAAGCCCCAGTTCTGGGACTCTGAATCCGGTTCTGTAAACTCGAACGCCCCAACACTTGACTATGGTGACGGCGGGCCTCGAACCCCTTCTTACAGTGGCAATGCATCTTCTTAGTTAAATAAACACGTTGCGTTGGGTAGCTTGACTAACTGGCCAAAAAGATCCGTCGGACACTCACCTGCATCTTTATCAAATTTCAGATCTGAGACACCCATTTTCACCCCCGGTCAGGACCTGCTGCGGACAGCCGCCGACAGTTAACTGCAGTATGGCAGAGCTAAAAAGGGTTCAAATACCGCGACATATATTACTGGGAACTGTAGTTCTCAGTGCCCCTTGCTCCCATTAAGCGCAGAGTCCTTCGGCCCTTCGAAGGACTACAAATGTAGTGCGTTAAAGCGGACGACGACGGCTCACCTAACGTTCCCGAGTACGCGCTAGGTTTTGTAAACGACAACACACGAACTTCTGATTGAGAAATTAAAGATCGGCGAATCCCAAAGTTCTCGCATTCCGGCATGCACCCCCTCTGTCCAAAATTAAACGTAAACCGTCGCGTTTTGTTCAACCTGCTATTTGTTGAACAGCGTTAGCGGTGGTTGTCGCTACTACCCGCTTGTGCAGAACACCAGGCAACTGTAGTCTCGCCCCAACTGACGTCATGTATCTAGCTGCTGATCAGCCATATCAGCCAATACAATCTATAACATAAGTTTTTCTATAACAAAATGTCAGAATTTTTTACGCGCGTTTTATTTGAAAATTGTCAATACCGACGGAGAATAATTACCGGATAGCTTAAGAAATAATGCGGATCTCAAAATTCAGTTTCCGGTTCCGCTATCTTCCTTTCCGGTTTTGTGCCCGCTCGTAGCCGTCATGAAGTGAGTCCACGGAATCTAATCTATTGTCATCTGAGTGTTAAAACAAAGTGAACTTCCAAGTTGTCGCAGTCATGTTTACGTTGTTATCATTTGCTCACAATGACCGTTTACATTTGTCATTTCTAGGATCGAGTTGTGCAGTTTCAGCGGGTATAAAATATACCCCGGCCATGGCCGCCGTTACGCTAGGATAGACGGAAAGGTAATTCTTTGGGTCTTTCGTCGCCGTTTTGTCTCTCTGGTTCTCTGTGTTGTCTTATCATGCTGGAGAAGTTATAATTAGACAATAGAACTTGTACATGTCATGTCCGTCCGGTCCTTGCTGGTGTTTCTGAAGTAAACTTTAGAAATGGCCTCGAACTAGGCCTTGCCGGTGTTATGACAGTGTCTGCTGCTACCTTGTGGGAGAATATCTTAATTCATGCACGCTTAATAATCCAGGATAATAAAAAAGAAATCGCAGAAAGTTGGATCGGTTCACCTGGACACGGCGTTTATTGACAGAAACGTTTCATCACTTATGTAGTGACCACTTCCGTCTCAACTGACTGCAGGTATCCCCGCACTTAGCGACAGCTTAGTTTTGCTAGTTACAGTCTTACCCACCCTATTGTCCAGATGAACTTATTCAGCTTTCCGTGATTGTCAAAAAATGCTACCGTAGCGCGAATTGATAGCAGTCTAACCCTAAGATGTCGACAGAAAACCGGCTGCCGTTTAAAACCCTGTGCAGGAGCTAACTGTACATTTGCTTGCTCAGCTACGTGTACCTAATATTCCGCGTTAATTAGGTAAGGGTCACCTGATAGGTTTTTTACATGGCCTGCTTGATCATCTTTTAGACACAATTTTTTATGGCCCTTTTGCTCAATTGTGCTTGTGTTACAGCGTACCATCTGTATGCACCATGCAACCAAGTGCCTGTTGATCAAAACTTTATAACACATGTTTCTGTTAGGTTACTGTGTATTGTCCTGCTGTGGTGCAAAACATTTTCCCTCCAGGAATCTACAAAGTGTATCCATGGATAACGGAACTCATTTGGCAGCATTGAGCTTAATTATTTTATTCTCTTTAGGTGTTCCAGTTTTTGAATGCCAAATGTGAGTCTGCCTTCCTGGCCAAGAGGAATCCTAGACAGATCAACTGGACTGTGTTGTACAGGCGCAAGCATAAGAAGGGCCAGTCTGTAAGTAACAAGGTTTTTTTTTATCTATGCTTAGCACAAAAAGTAAGGGAATTTGTGTTTGGTAGATTATATCTTTGTTGTAACAATGCTTCTTGGCAATAAATCTTATACCGTTGAAAGGGCTGTTTACTTCCCTTTTAAATGGTGCTACATTTGTAAGGAACATGCATTTGTGGGATGAGCAGCAGAGCTGAGTATGTGGGTTACGCCCATGAAAAATTTGCCAAATCTTCTCAGCCAATGCCAAACAGCTTATTTTGCTGTTGCTATTGACTCTTGTTTTGAGCTTCTGGTACCCCAGGTGCTGACAATCAGGTGCCTGATATAAGATTTATTGCCAAGAAGCATTGTTACAACAAAGAAATAATCTACCAAACACAAATTTCCTTACTTTTTGTGCTAAGTTTATATATACTCCAGGAGTCTCTTCTTAAAGTGTCTGGAGACAGCTTCCCACTCCCCATGGTTTCCAAGTGTTTTTATTGTTTACAAAGACAACCGGATCGCTTTCTGTTCATTGTCGGCCTGGCTACTGTTCAAAGCAAGAAACCACCATAAGAATCTCAATTTGAATTAGAAACTCCGATCTCAGTCCTATGATAAAGGCAGAGTTAAACATGCGGTAGTATTAATAAGTAGGCAGGTTGTGTTATTTAAGTTCTGTTCACTAATTAGCAATAGATGTGTTGTTCACCGGTCATATGGACCCAAGCCACTTTTGTATTTTATAGTGATACAATAGTAATATTCATCTAAAATTACCCAATATGTCTTATCCTTATCTCACGTATTACTAATAATAACTAATAGTAACGCCGTTTATGGTTAGTACTTGTAATTTAAAACGTGTCATTTTGACCCAAACAATACAAGGGTTACTGGTCCAGTAGAAAGAATGCCAACTGAATGTCGGTTTGGAACCCTCTATAAAGTCCCAGGTGTTGTATCGACCTCTGTTTACCCGTCGAGATCTGTTTGCCCCTAGTTAGATTTTTGTACAGCACCGGGACACTTGATTAACCTTAGCCTAACCTCAACCTAACTATAACCTTTACCTAACTTCAACTGAACTTAACTTAAGCATAACCTCATGCTTACCTTAACCTAATCGTAGCTGATAGCTAACCTGTTTCCATGTGAAGTCTTTCGTCTAGCTAAGGGGAAACGGAGTTTGATACAACACCAGAGCTTGCCCCATCAAGCCAGTGTCCATCTGAGGTTCACTCTTGTTTTACCTCAGTTTCTATCACTCTCCCTCTTTACCTTCTTTGCCTCCTCTGTCAACAGGGTTCTTTTTGTCTTGGCTGGTAGAGTTTCCACTGTCACGTTGGTTGTTCCACCATCTGCCATTTCTGCTACTGGGGATAACTACCAATAGTGACCGATGAAAACAAAACCACTATCCTCTTCCTATTTTGGTTGCGCAATGGTTTACACACTTCCTTTGTGCCCTAAATCAAGCCTTAATTTTCCCGTGAGGTCTTACCCAGTGGCAGACAGAATTGCATAGTGAAAGCGAGGCTTATGGGGAACCAAGGAACCAATCTAAACACCAATGGTGTCATTATTCTATAGCTATTACACTGTGCAATCAACATTTACTTCATAATGATAAGTTAAAGCAAAAAAGTTGTCTACTGCCACTCAAATAAAAGCGTTGATTTTATACGAATGGTGATTGTATAATTCCGAGTTGAACTTGTTATATTTGTTTAATCGTGAAACCTTAAAAACGGTTGGCTATTTGGCTGCAGGTGGATGGTGTGCATAGAATTGGTCTGTGTTATGTGCTGTTGTCTTGCTGTGTTTTACAGTGATGCAGCAGTGCTCACTCCGCACCTGCAGCCATAGATGAATTGGAGATCATAGTACTGGCCATTGACCTTTTTCACCATTGGTCAGCCTCCATACTCTCCTACATCTTTAGCGCATTCTTATCAGAGTTGAAGAGTTAAGCCTGTATGTCTGTTGAGGTTAAAATTATGATGATTCTTGTAAGTATAACCAGCAATTTTTGCTGTAATTATGCTCCCCTGTTATTGTGTATAAGCAGTTGCCTTGTGCAGTACTCGAGTGCGTGTCGCATCCATTTCCTTGAAACATGCTGCTGCTGATCGCTTGACTATTTATTGGTGATGCCATAGGTAGAGGGTATAATGGAAAGCAGGAAACCTGAATTGATCACATTTTGCAAAGTCACCCACCTCTTCATGTTAGCACCTACATTTAGTGGCTGTTTACCTGCTAAAACGTCACAAGTAACTGTTAAACAGTGTGTAGTTGGTATGTTACCCAGATATTTATACCAAAGAGTAGAGATGTAACGGTATGAAAATTTCATATCACGATTATAGTGACCAAAATTATCACGGTTATCAGTATTATCGCGGTATTGTTAAAATGTGCTGAAAATGTTCAAAAAGTACTGATACGCGGAAATCATTTCACTAAGTTTTATTTTGAAAACCACAAATAAAATTAGCAGCACTATGCACTTTTTGTTTGCATAAACATTAAAATAATAAAAATAAATAAAATAATAACATTCCTTATGTAAACATGGAAAAAAACCATACAAATGTGCATTAAAGATGTCACCATGTGGCCATGAGAGGTAACTGCACTTTTGCACATTACAAATAAGAAAACAGCAACCAAAAAGACATTGCTTCACATTTTAACAAGCTTTGGATATAATCTGCATTAGGAATGCTGTTTTGGTATAGATAAGCATATGAAACAGTTTTATTTAGCTCAGTGCTCATGTTGAACATTAGGGCTACTGTCACTTTAAGAAGATCGCAAATTTCTGTGTACGTGAACCAGGAAGCGTCTAGATTTGTGAGTGTTGAGTCGGCGGTGATTTTGGAGACTGAAGCTATACAGTTTTCTTACCGTAGCCATAGTAATAACGTGGCAGTAATAGCCAGCCTTAGTTATAGTTTAGGAAATTATTATTTGATTACTCCTGTATGAAGATTTCGCTGTGGAACCGGAATAAATGTTCGTTTTGTTATCTTTTTACACCGGAGTCCTGTGGAGGTTTTTTCCTTGCTTTTCCTTAAGAACGTACTACGCACGAGTAGCTAAGCCAGTGGAACGGACTGTCGGCCCTCACAAAGAGTAACGTTTGGTAACATGAAAGCTCAAGTTTACATTATTGACAAGCTATTAGCAAGTTAGACATACAAACCATGACATTTTCCCCCATTCCGAAGTCCCCACATCATGCATTCAGCTAAAAGTTAACTTATCTTGCATTCGCTGTAAAGTTGTGGATGGTGGTCACGGAGATGACTCATAAGATTAGAAGTGTTGCCCCCTTTCGCAGCGATTTTCTTTCTGCATGTTCTGCAGACAGGGTAACCATCTTCGATCAGTTTTCCCTCAGCACTCTAACAAAAACCAAAATACGACCACACTTCAGACTTAGTCCTCTTAGTAGGCGAAAAAATCTCCCATGGCCGTCACTGCCTGTGCCTTCCATGTTTAATTGAGGCAAAACAAACCCATGTTGCATGCTGCGCCTGCGCGCCTGCGTCTGAGAGACTATGCTGGACAGTATTTACCGTGAGTTTTTCAAAGCGCGGTAATCAAACACGGTTTTGACGATAATTAAAATTTGAAACGATAATACTAACCGTCGGGAATTTTACCGCGGTTAATCATTAAACCGGTAACCGTTACATCCCTACCAAAGAGTAGTCATAATACCAACCCACTTTCCTTTACCTTTTGTGTGTGTATTCATCGATTCTTAATGTTCTCCCCGATTCGTTACTCTTGACCCTTAACTCTTGCTCTGCTTGTAATTTTTCCCCAACAGGAAGAGGTAACAAAGAAGCGCACACGCCGTGCAGTGAAGTTCCAGAGGGCCATTACTGGGGCCTCCCTGGCTGAGATCATGGCCAAGAGGAACCAGAAGCCTGAGGTCCGCAAGGCCCAGCGGGAACAGGCTATCAGGTAAGCACACTCCTCAGTAGGCGGTAACCTTTCACAGCTGTTCCTCTTCTCGTAGCTTTTTCCTTAGAGCATTAAACTTTGATTCATCAATATATTAATGATAATGAGTTGATAATATTCTGCTGAACTCTCAAAGACTTAAGTACTCAATACACAGTACAAAAAAAAAGTAGCCTCAAGGGATTCTTTCTGAAGGAATTTTGTGCTGCTTAAAAGATCATTCTGTTATTTTAACAATGTGGGTCTTCGTAGTTTTTGCCATCATGCATATCGGTTATCTTTTTACCTACTGGCTTCATTGTGGAGAGTTTGGATATGAGACCACTGCTGGGCTCAGCTTTACAATGGTGTCTTGAGGGGCAATAAAATACGAGTGTCCAATATAACTCAATTATGCAAACCACATGTTTAGAAGTGAACAGGCAAGTGCAAGTAAGTTATTACCTGAACTGTCAAATCTGATCGCATTGCTGACCTGCTAACTGGTTCAACTTGCAGGAATGAGCCGCCTATACTTACTCTAGGTAGTAGTAACCATAAATTACCCGGCTAGCACAATAGAGAAGTCATAGATAATGGACAATCATGGACACAGTCTAAGGCAGGTGTTGTACTTTCCGGGTCCGCATGTTGTAAATTTCGTCACTACCTAAGTCTGCGGATGTCCGCACCCAGTTGTCCGTGTGCAGGTCAGATATGCTACAAGGGGACTGACTACCTGCGCATGGGCTGGAAACCAAAATAGATGTTGAATTTGAAGAGAGACTGTGTGAAGAGGTCCGTCGCTGCCCGTATCTCTACAATTAGTCTTTAAAACAGTACAGTGATTGAGCAGCTGCACACTCCACTTTCTTGCTCTCCGTGCTTTTTTTATTTGATTGTGCTAAGTATAACAAACAAAGCAGCTTTTCTTCTTCTTCCTTGTATGTCACCATTTTGATATGATTCATAGTGCATGCGCAGAAACACATCAGATGCTGCGTATTATGACAGACATCAATCTACTGCGCATGTGTGGAACGTGTCTCCCAAGTGGACTCCACAGAAAGTAGCATAAACAAATACTACGCGTCCATGGTGTCTGCAGCTGTCTGAACACATCCACTCAGGAGTATATTCAAGCCGTAACTGCGACACTAGGGAGTTGTGTTTCAGTTTAATGACAGGTTTAAGGCTCGTGTAGAGTTACCCCGTAACATCTCCAAAATGAATCCACTGAGTAAAAACAATATCGTAACCTATCGGCACAATGGTAAACGTTATTTATTTGGGCAGCGTATCAACCCAGAGACATGCCTGTGGAAATTTCAGGGTTAGTTCTGAAATTCTCACATTACGCACCAGGGGTTTCCAAACCACACAACAAATTACAATGCACCGGACAGAATCTCATGTACTCTTAATAATAATAATAATAATAATACGTTTTATTTGTATAGCCCCTTTCACTGTCAAAGACAATCTCAGTGCTTGACAGTACATTAAAACAATAAAAACAGACACCAAAAATACTGCATGATTAAAAGCTTTTCTGAATAAAAGGTGTCTTAAGGCCTGTTCTCTTCTCCATTGCTTATTAAATGCTTTTATAATCAAGATGCCAGGTGCAGAAGTCTATGTAATATGCTAGACTGGTCTTCATTGCATTACATTATTATATAATACTAGGATATTGGGGAAACTCGAAATGTCAGTAAGTTATTTTGGCCAGAATTCTGACTAGGGTAATGAGAGAAAATCACTGTTTGCTGTGGAATGAAGGGCGTTTCTGTGGTTCTGAGGTAACATGACACATGAAGAGAGGCATATGTGTTGTTATATTGGCAAACACAGTTGGGAGATATGACAACCTGCGTCACTCATACACGCTCTTCTTTGGTTGTGCTGCATGAGCAGCATGTCGGTGGTGGAAACCTGCCCATTGATGGTCATACTGAATCTGATGTAGGCGTACATTTTAAGTGTGAAATCAAGCCCGATACCAAAACAGCTATATTGATAGAGAAATATCAGCACTGAAGTGATTGAATACTTATTTTACACTTGAACTGCAAGGAATTGCTAAATCTAGTTATTGTGACCTGCTCTTGCCCCTCAACAGCTTTCTAGTGATGGTTATAATGAAACAAATGTATGAAAATACTGCGTAGGGACCTTGGTGCATATTGTCTTTCAAGATATTGATATATCAGTAGTGTGAAAACCTGTGTAATTTGAATCCTCAGTGTGTTAACATGCAAAAGAACAAGAGAGATTATAAAAAAAAAATTTCGCAAGCGATGGACAACACATAAAGGCAACTGGTATAGGAGACACAATTTGCTTAAATCCCCACACCATTCCAGATTACACCATATAGGAGTAGCTGCCTTTTGCCCACTTCTTTCTTTTAATTTTCTAGGGCTGCCAAGGAGGCCAAAAAGGCAAAACAGGCAACCAAGAAGCCATCTGCCCCCAGTGCAAAGGTAAGAATGTCTTGATGTAGAAGATGTAATATATATAATGTATGAGTAGATTTGAGGTAATAAAGTTTTACATAAGAATCATATCCTGTGACGTGTTCGCTTGTTGAAAGTGATAGTATGAATCCTCTGATATCTTGGCCACAGTATGTGGGGGGTTGGCGGTCAGCAAGAAACGCATATTGCTCAAGAAACACACATTGCTCAACCATTTACCATCATGATGCCCTTGAGCAAGGCACTCAGGCCTGAGCTGCTTCTGTGGTGAATTACAGAGGACAATGCAGTTTTATAAAGCAACTTGAGTCTCGAGAGATATGACCCAAAATGTTCCTCTTTTGGAGCGAAGAAGTCATGGTGCTTTACAATTGTGCTGTGGAGATCCATTCTTGGAGACACATTTTTTGAGCTTAGTTGTGTCCTTTACCTTGACCAGCAGGTAGATGGTTAATGTTAGACCATTCTGTTAATGACTGTTTACATGCACTACTGCTACTTTCGGCTGCTCCCGTTAGGGGTCGCCACAGTGGCTCATCTGTTTCCATGTCTTCCTGTCTTCTGCATCTTCCTCTGTCACACCAGCCACCTGCATGTCCTCCCTCAGCACATCCATAAACCTCCTCTTTTCCTCTTCCCTGGCAGCTCCATATTCAGCATCCTTCTCCCAATATACCCAGCATCTCTCCTCCACATGTCCTGTTTTCATGCTGACTAATAATATTTATAAACTGGTAAAGGCATTACATAAGGGACGAGTTAATACATTTAACACTAATTGTTTATTGTGGTACATAAAATCAGTAAGCATAGCACGGTAACAGTAAGCATAAGACGCCTCGATTTCAATTGTCTTTTTAGATTTATTTTTGAATGAATGTCTTAGTTTGGTTTATGATTTTTGAAACTGCATGTAAAGGGGGGTATCCAGATGTTGTGAACCACATTTCTAAAATGCAAACATGAAAATGGTGAACTGAAAGGGTGGCAAATGGCAAGAAATCTCTTCTGCAGTAACGCTTATAGAGCGAAAAAAAAATACAGACAGGCAGGACAAAATCATCCACCATGCTTGGGGAATGCTGCTGTCACCATCAGGCAGTGACAGGAAGTTTTAGAAGGGCATGTTATTATGTCAGTAATAACCAGTGTACCCTTGGACTGATCATTAAAACAAATGTTTACCTGGGTGTTGGAGAAAATATGGTTATCAGCCATGTAAACACTTGCATCAGAAACATCGCCTTAAGCTGATGACTGTAGTTATTGGTGTCGATGTGCGTGTAAACAAACTGCCTTGCATGCGGGACTCTGGGGAGAGAAGGAACAGGTCTTGTTGTGTGAAGCAGAGTTTGTTTGTGTCCTGCTCAGAAAATCGCCGCCAGCAATTTCCCTAAAATGACTTTTTGACGTATTGTATTCAGTACGGGAACCGATTTGGCCTTGTCTGTTTACCTTCTATTTATGGTGAAGCTTTAATTCGCGGCTGGTTTGTAGCCTAGCCAAGCACAAAACGCTTAGAAAATGGGTGCGCAGTAGCAAAAAGTTGTTTATGGGTTTCTGTACTAAAAATGTCTTTTGTTTTCAGGCCCCTACCAAGGCTGCGCCAAAACCCAAGATAGCAAAGCCCATGAAGGTCAACGCACCTCGTGTTGGAGGAAAACGCTAAAGCCGTCTTTGTGTTTTGGTTGTGAATAAAATGTTCTTGGTTAACCGTGTTGTCTGTGGCGGTGATTTCAAACTGGCGTTGGTAGCAAGCGCCTTTAGGTGACGTTATGGCAGCAGCTTTTTTTAGCCATTAACACTGCTGAGATATAGAATATCAATCTTTCCCCTGGTAAATATTAAGAACATTTTCATTTCAAGGATAATTTACTCTTAAAGTATAGTTGATGGGAAGGCATGGATGAAATGTACACAATTTGGCTTCATAAAGTGTCATAGTTAATTTTCCTTTTCAACTAAACAAGGGAGCTATGAACATTTCGCACTTATCCATTGGCACAATTTATATTTACTAATGCTTTTATGGGCTTTGTTGCAGAATTTAAACAATAGACCGTGGTCAAAAACCTGAAAGTCATCGTCATACACACTGAATTAATCAAATAAAAATATAGTGAATGATTGATCAGTGTCTTAAATTGAGCAGGGCAAGATTGTATTTGCATACGAAGAGGTTTTGGGTTTGGAAAGGCCAAATTGTAACGAGCTGAAAACCTCAACGTCTTGCTGCTTTGGTCACAAGACGTCCTCACAGCAAAACCGCTTGGGTGAGACTCACGAGCTAGTTCTTTCCACTGCACTATGAGCAAGTTGGAGTTAAAAAGGTTTGTTGTGATTGCCCAGTATGTTTTTTATTTTTACCCCGAGCTTCAGCGTTTGTGATGTTTCGAAGCCGAGGGGGGCGACTGCTTCATTTATCACTGCAAGGTTGAGACACTTGCCTATCTCTAGTAAAACTGATGTTGAAATGGTATAGATACCCTTATACATCTACATAATCCTTTATGATGTCATTATTAAAACTGATATTTTTCCAACACATGGCCTCTACCTCATATTTAAACATTGCTCAATGGCACAAATGAGACGTCTGTGTGCCAACCTTAATACAACCAGGTGATCTAGTCTTGGCGAATAAAATGAATTGAAAATGATATTCGCATATGTATACCAATCAATGATTTTAAATAGGATTTATTAGATTCATTACATAGCCATTAAACAGCCACAGACCCATAATTGCCACCCTTAAAGGTGTCGTTCCTGTAATTCACTCAGCAGATTGGATTAAAATACAGAAAATAGATGACGGCAATTATTGCTAGAATTAGGAAAATCTGAAATGAACTTAATGAAATAATTCCTTTTAAAAACAAAAAAGTTCTAGTTAAGTTGGCAACTAACAGTATTTTTTTTTTGTTGATAGCAATGAGCCACAAAACAATACGAATGTTTCTTAACAGACTCGGTATCATGATAACTGTTCTCCATAACACAGCTGTACAATTTAAATGTGTGGCATTGGTGTAAAAGCATTACCGTTACAGGAATCGGAGAAAGAAAAAAAAAGGCTCTGTAGAGCTGACACTATGAGGAGACAAAATATGCATGAAGTATGATTTGCTGACATGATGCTTTTTTCTGTTAAAGCCATTAAAATGGATGTTAGGTGGTAATAATGAATGACTTCGTTATTGAGTAGCAAATTCCAGGATTCGCACTCAATTATAAATAAGCAATGACAAGACGTGAAAATGTGACGCCTAAAACCACACTCAACACATTTTTTCTTAGGAAATGAATGCATGAGGTACTGAGTGTTACACCTGAACCAATGGAAAAAGCTAAATTTCCCAATAAGTGCATGATATATAAAGCATGGAGTTAAGAATGTACAATCAAAATTTGTGGAACAAGTCCATTATAATACCACAACTTGAGTCGATGACAACCATTCTCGAGTGAGTTTGAATATGTTTAAAAAGTTTTTTTCCTTCTTTCACCCTGAAAAAATGTGAAACTTCAGCAAAACTGGATCTAACAGGCTTTCTGTGGTAAAATAATGGTTATGGCATGATTAGAGAGGAGACAGTGGGATGGAGAGGACAGGAGGTGAGAAGGGCCAGCTCTGTGCCCAGTGGAGAGTCTCCCTTTTAACCCACTGTAGTGGAGGAATTGGCAACCAGGAAAACACTCAGGACTCTGCAGACTCCTTCGCACTGGCCTTCTTATCTTGCTTATGCCTTTTAAAGGAAAAAGAGGAAAGACATTACTATATCTGTGTCGCATTAATGACAGCACCATCCCTTTTTAATACATCCATCCATTATCCCAACCGCTTATGCTGCTCTCAGGGTCGCGGGGATGCTGGAGCCTATTCCAGCAATCACTGGGCGGCAGGCGGGGAGACACCCTGGACAGGCCGCCAGGCCATCACAGGGCAACCCCCCCCTCCAAACACACACACACACTCACACCTAGGGACATACACTGAGGGACAATTTAGTACGGCCGATTCACCTGACCTACACGTCTTTGGACTGTGGGAAGAAACTGGAGCACCCGGGGGAAACCCACGCAGACACTGGGAGAACATGCAAACTCCACACACAGGACGACCCCCCAGGACTTGAACCCAGGACCTTCTTGTTGTGAGGCGACCATGCTAACCACTGTGCCACCATGCCGCCCACCTTTTTAATACAATGCTCGAACAAGTGTCTCGACAGAAAGATGTAGAGTGGGAAGGAGCAGGGAGTTTTTGTTCCCCTTTCCCTCTGAAGACTAAAGAGCATCAAGACGTTTCCTCTTTCAGGTAGACATGAATGACAATCTTCCCAGAGGACTTCACTAATTGTGACTTGGGGTTGAAACTATGTCTTAAAAGTCTTGATAATGGCCACATGCAAGCGTTGTGTTTTGTATTTTTACCACTACTGGTAATGTATTGGCTAAACTCAGTTAAACAATAACTTGTTACCATCACTTTGTATCGGTTAAGTGAGGGTTATACATTTCAAGCTACAGTGCATTTTCCTTTAACCGAATACGAAGGCTCTGAGAGTGATAATGAAGTTGGGTAACAGAGTTCCTGTCCAGTTTTAGATATACAATCAAGATGGCTCCCCCTATTTTTTTACTTTGATTCTTGAGATAAACCACAAGTCAAAATGTCATTGCACTAGGCTACACTGAGTGTAACTGCAAAACATGATAAATTAACTTGAAACTTGACAGGCGGTCTTTACTCAACAGCTCGCACTCACCTCCAAATCCGGTAGAGCTGAGAGCTTCCTGCACCACCCACAAAGAAGTTGACAGCAAAGAGGTTCCAGTTTTTGGGGATAATAACCAAGGAGTACCTGGACCAAATCAGCCCTGGTTGACAACAGAAACATTCAATATTCAACAAACTTGTTCAGTGGACGTTTGGTCGGGAATGTGACAGATATGTTTTGTTTGTACAGACCCAAGCAGTCGTTGTCATGCTCTCATGAACTTTGAACAAGTCAAAATTGTGAAGTCTTTGGACAAACAACTACGTACTTTAAGCACTTTGAACCAGAGGGGTTTTGAAACATAGCCCATATATGAGTGTTCGTTTAAAAAAAAGAAAAAAGAAGAGGACTTTCAAAATTATTTGGAATCATCTACTTTGGCTTGGGATATATTTGCATGTGTGCATAACTCAATATAAACATTTCCACTACTGTGATTTTTGCTGGAAGATACACAAGTATATTTCTTATTTCGAATCATCGGCATTTTGACCAGAACAATCAAAACTGTGACATACTATAGAGTACAGAAGTGTGCTTTCCACACGGAGACCCTCCATGGTATTACAACCTACAACACAAGCACATCTTATCTTCCTCACTCCTGAATACAGAATGGTTTCCATTTTACCTGTGGCAGTCAGAACTGCTGACTGGGAGGTACTGAGTTTCTCTGCTGGACGATTCAAGTCAGCCAGGCCAGCTATGACCAGACCCTGTTGTGACGACAAGAACAGGTGACCTTAAATCCATCAAACATGGTCTGGATTACCTGGAATACCTGCATCAATCATTTGAACTGAGGTATTTTATCACGCAAAGGTAATTAAGTTAATAAAAGTAAAATAAAAATAATATTTTATATGATTTCACATCTATACAAAGAAAAGCCCTTACCCATTTAAACACTGGCGCCCAGAAGAAAACAGTTTTTGGACCTACATAAAAAAGATAGGAAATATTGCATTTGACAACTACAAATAATAGCAACAACAAAAATATCACCAGTCGTTACTGCATGATGACATTTCATAATAACACAAGCATCCTCCCTTGGACGGCTTTATCCTCCAGCTAGACTTTTCCATTAGGTTACAGGATTAGATGTAATACCAGAGTGGACAGCCTCATACCCACACCTGGCTACTAATAGATAGGTCCTATGATAAACTTTGACACATCATCAGTGTGTCAAAGTTCAGCAGAAGAAGACAGAGTTGTAAAAAACACAGTATTGGATGTATAAGCTCTTAAAGCTTTGTTTTGTTTGAGTGACAAAATAACTGAACACGGCCCTCCAAATGTGACTAATTTATTGGTATATTCAGGTGCAAACAACAATGAGCATGGACAAATAACACACTTAATCAAATCAAGACATTGCTTCAGGCTATCAAAACAAAGGAGGTAAGGGGACAAGGCCGTCTCAACCAATCATGTTTCAGGGAAGTGCCTCGTGCCGCCCCCCACCCCTCAACATGTGGTCAGGAAATTGTCCTTGACAGCCTGTGAACTATAGCCCAGTACCTTTGCACAGACTAAACAAAAGCCAGGCTGGTGTAATCGACGATGTGGTGCTCTATATCAAGCCTTAACCTTGGTGCATTAAGTCAATGTCAGCACCTAAACTGGCATGCTGATTTACTAAACATTATGGCATAGAGCAGCATTCAACAGAATTTAGTTTAAAAGAAAGAGGGGTATGTACTCATCAATATGACCTGGCAGCGGAAAACCAGATGGTCAGGTGCAGGAATTTTAGAACTAAAAAATTACAATGAGGAGTGATATCTGATATCAATGATAATCATCTATCCACAGCCATGTGTAGAAAGCTGGTTGAGTAACTGCTGTTATTTATCTACCCATAGTAATGCAAAGAACCTGCACACACACTTCAAGAGTAAGTGCTACGAAACTTTAAATAATGTTAAACAGCACACCAACTGCGACTTGCTCTATCTTTACTAAGTCTCTTTAATGAAATATACCATGACTTAGTTTTCATAATGCAAATCTGTCTGAAACTGGCTTCTTCATATCAGAATTGCATTGTTTGACAAATCTGTAATTGAATGTCAATCTATGACTTAGAGCAAGACTGACAGAGCTATAAATATGTGTTACAAACCAGTTTAACAAGGCTTCCCTCCTCCCCAGACAGACTTGCTGTGAATGAGGAGCTTAACTAGCGTTACTCCAGCAGATTAGTGTCTGCAAGTGCACTGCAGCTCACTGAGAACAAGAGGTCAGTAAGCACGACGCCAATATAACATAAAGTTTTCTCACCTGTGATCTTGTAACACAGGGGTGAGAGATGGTATATTACAATACAGTCACTGACAGACGGCATCTCTATATTGAGGCCCGATCATCCAAATCATCAAGTATGAAACATCTCAAACACATTACAGATAAAGTTTTTTAAAAAATCAGTTGCATTACCTGCCGGGTGATTGTAAACAGGTCTGAGTTTCTCTGGCAGCATATGCTCAATTTTAGTCAAAACCCTGTGGTAGGATGCTCTCAACCCTGCCATGATGGTTGACGTCAGGACTGCCGGGCTAGCTGCCACAGTATAGACACTACAAACGGAACCTGAAGCTAGCTGGCTAAGCTATCTATCGTTCTTTTAAAACGTTCGACAAGTAGGGCTTTGCGCGTCGTCCGATTCTTAGTGAAGACGTTAAAAAAAAATCAGTAAACGTCAGCTGATTTACATGAGTTGAAATGATGCTGCCCTAAAGACGACCTTCCCTGGGTTGCACCCTCGCCATGCTAGTGCTAACCCGACAACAGACCGGTCGGGGATTGACGCGCCGAGGTGACTTTCCTCACAGTGCAACCTACCTACCGTCGTCATGAGGGGGCGTGGCCCACGAATCCGCCGTTTTCATTGGCAGATCCAACTCTAACGAACCTCTCCGAGCGAGTAATCCAGGTGAGGAAATCACAGGAAACTGAATCCGCTCATCTGGACACGACGTGACCTCCGGAGGGAAGGTTGTCCGCACCCCCCTTCCCCTTTCACAGCTATTTCTTTTTCTTGGAAGAGAGATTTGTTTTAAAATATTTCTATGCATTGTTTTGTTTTAATATCAAACATCGAGGTTTGGAGTTGTTAAATTTAAATTTATGTATATGGCATTTGGTTGCTAAGATTTTCACTCCCAGGGAAAATCACTAAGAAAATTTTAGCGTTTCACTCCCAGTGAAAGTGACGAAGAAGGACAGCGTTAGGAGTGATTATATTAGAGGGACAGCTCAAATTGGACGGTTTGGACACAAAGCAAGAGAGGCAAGATTGAGATGGCTTGGACGTGTGTGGAGGAGAGATGCTGGGTATGTTGGGAGAAGGATGCTGAATATGGAGCTGTCAGGGAAGAGGAGAAGAGGAAGGCCATAGAGGAGGTTTATGGATGTGGTGAGGGAGGACATGCAGGTGGCTGGTGTGACAGAGGAAGCTGCAGAACACAGGAAGACATGGAAACTGATGATCCGCTGTGGCGACCCCCAACAGGAGCAGCCGAAAGTAGTAGTAGTAGTAGTAGTAGTATATGGTATTTGGTTAATTAGATTTATGACATATTGTTCTCTTAGTTTGTTTATAGTATTTGTGCAAAAAAACCCACAAAATATATTTCCCAAATAGAGTCATTGTTACTATTTCTAAATGTAGAAATGTCCTTCCAAAAGATTCTAGCATGAGCGCAATGTTAAATTAATGAAAATTTGCTTCTGATTGCAAATTAATATAATCTTATGTATGATCCGCATATTTGAATATGGATACATATATATTATAAGAACAGTTGACACAAATATCTCTTAAACATACCAAGGTAGTGGTGTGTCGGGTCATGTTTAGGGCTGGGGTTAGGGTTAGGGTTAGGGTTAGGGATAATTGAAGCTCTCTGTTAGTGAAACAGAAAGGCAAATATTGGTTGCGGAATCAGACGAGGCGAAGCGTCTGTCCCTTCTAGGTTGGTGAACGAGTGACAGCCGTTTTCATTGGCACATTGGATTGAAGGTGTTTGCGGATTGGATTACATTGGCTGACTACATTTAGTGCCTGGGAGAGCCTGAGTGGGTGGAGATTTCACGATGCAACGCTTAGGGTGCATGAATTAAGGGGTGTTTTTCCAGCTAGGATTTGAATTCTGATGACGAATCCTTTATCCAGATGAATAATGATGTAGAGCAGGTTATACTTTAAACACCATGACAAAAATTAAACAGGTGAAATGAAACAAAATGTTCTTTTAATACAGCAGACTTAAAAGTAAAGGGGAAAAACTCAACTTCAACTGATTTTAAAGCAACGCTGTCACATGATTATTGCGAGACTACCTTAAAACAAGATTAAATGAAATAATCCACCATCTAACGTTGTCTCAAAAGCCTGGATGAAAGGGCCTCTTGATTCTAGTTCAAACATAGCTCAAGGACCTCAGCTTGTCCTCTGCTGTGATTATGATCTATGTGAAACCATGACAGGACCAAAAGAGTTGGGAAAGTCAGTTAACCAGCAATGGCAGTCATGAGATCACAATTACAGTTTGTAGTTCTTGACATAAAAACCAAAACAAAACGACGAGTTGCTTTTATGGGATTGACTTGTTCAAGTTCAAGTTCAAGTTCAAGCACTTTATGTGTCACATGCACAGAACTGCAAAGTAAAACATGCAGTGAAATAAAGGGAGGGGTACCCCGTCTGTCCCTGTGTGAAAAAAGACATAGGCCTAGTATATAGAGATAAAAGACAAAAGATCAGTGCATTCTTAAGTCAAAATAAACAATAAATAGAAAATAAAAAACCTAGCTGTCTCCAGTATGTGAGAGGTCGTCTATGTTGAGAGTTCTTCTGACCTGTGGATAGAAGCTTCTCTTTAGTCTCTCTGTTTTGGCCCTAAGACTACAGAGGCGTCTACCAGACCCCCAGTAGCCTGAACGGTCCGTTGTTAGGGTGGGAAGTGTCACTCATGATCTTCTTGGCTCTCGTCCTCACCCTTCTGGTGTAAGTGTCCTGCAGGATGGGGAGGGACCACTCTCTGCAGGTCAACTCAGTCACTGGAGTAAAGTAAACAGACCGTTTTTTGCAAGTTTTTGTGCGTTTTTATTTATTTATTTATTTTTTACTAAATTTATATCAGCACTGAATGAGAGGGAGAGAGAGAACGAGAGACAGAGACAGACAGACAGACAGAGACAGACAGAGAGAGACAGAGAAAGAGAGAGAGAGAGAGAGAGTGCGCGCAAGGAAGACACAAATAGAATTTGAGTTGAGGTTAAAGTTGGTTTGTTGGGGTTTTTTTAAGGGTAAAATTATCCGCATGTAAGAATCGTGATTAGCCTTGGCGTTTAACTGGTCCACTGCCAAGGGGTGGCTAAGGCCTCCCTCAAAAAATACCAATCTATTGAAAAAAAGATGCTGATTTTATGATAGTGGTCGATACTTCATGTTGACCTTATTGATCTCAGATCAACCTTCCTACAATTCTTACAGAAGACCTTGAAATGACTGGCCCTGAGCTAGTTTCCACATATTTCATTAGACTCCTTCAAAGCTGTCTACAAATACTATAACTACCATACTGTATGGAGGGAAACGGCAAATATAGCTACAGCACAATCTTTTCGATTCTGTATTACTTCAAACAGGTTCCTCATTCTATTATATCCAAATGGTCATTTGCATTATTTTACCGAACAAGCAAGCGAAGGGTCTGTCTCTGGACTGCACGACAGGGGCGAGACGTATAGGGACGTAACGTGT
Organism: Lampris incognitus; assembly: GCF_029633865.1. NCBI lineage: Eukaryota > Metazoa > Chordata > Actinopteri > Lampriformes > Lampridae > Lampris > Lampris incognitus. Next base: position 10,539,781 of record NC_079221.1, on the reverse strand, counting down.
AGCAGGACCCCCATCACTTGCCCTAACCTTAACCTCCCAACCTTAACCACAGTGCAGGGGGGTTGCCTTTTCTTGTTGTGGGGGGCGTTTCTTGAACTAGAAAATGGGCGTTTCTTGTACTGATGTGAGCAGGTGTTGTACTTTGGGGATGGGTCTTGTACCTTATGCCCCTGTCTTGCAGTATGCAGACAAGAGACTGTTGGATTTTTTTTTTTGGCCAACTCCGTAAACTGCAACAAAAGAGAAGTGGGACAACAATAAAATTAGAATAAAATAGTATACCAAAAAAAAAATAATCCGGGAATATACTGAAGGTATATCCCAGTAAATATCTGTGTACAATGTGCAGTTACTATACAATTGCAAGTCTGCAACTAGTCTGTATGAGTGAAGTGGAAAGTGTCAGAGGCAAGTGTCAGTAGTGACAGGTTCTTATTTGCATACAAAGTACAGACAGTATGAGTTACAAAGGTACACTGTTGTGTTGTGTTTATTGTCCTTATGGCCTGGGTGAAAAAACTCCCGAGTCTCTCTGCGTTGGCCTTGTGGCTGGGGAGGCCTCTGGCTGACTGCAGCGACTGAAACAGTCCGTTATCATTGGGATCCATTATAATCCTTTTAGCCCTGGTCCTCCACCGCCTGGTGTATAAGTCCTGTAAGGGGGGTGGGGGGGGGTGAATGTGGACTCGGTGGCATGCTCAGCCAACTGCACCATTATCTGAAGGGCTTTTTGGTCTTGAGAGGTACAGTTCCCATACCAGGCAGTGATGGACCCTGCCAGGATGCTCTCTCAGTGGCACCCGAGTAAAAAGGTTTTCTGGCTCTGAGGGGAGACACTGAACTTTCTCAGTTGCCCTAGGGGATAAAGATGCTGCCTCGCCTTGTTCACCAGTATCTGTGTGTGGTGTCCATGTTAGGTCCTCAGTGATGTGAGCACCACTCTACCTGAAGCTAAATATACCAAATAAAAAATATGCTCCATATTTTAAGTGCAATTTCAGTGCCAGCCCAAAAAAACTCACTGGCCCCTGTTCGGCCACCCCATTTCTAAAGACTTTGTCGGGGTTGGAGCACTGCTTTTCGCGAGTTTTCCGACGTTGTCAGCTTCCTTCCTCGTCGTTTCTCGCTCCACCCGAACGGCCAATTCCGGGTTTTAAAACACACCCACTCAAAGTCTCGGCCAAAACGCGCGGAATCTCGCGTTGTTTCGGGTTGTTGGGTCTGGTCCGGGAGCGTATTATGGGTTACAATCTGGCTGCTATCTGTAAGAGGAGGTAAACTAAGATAGACCAGCGAGGCGAATAGTAAACAACAGCGGGGATACGCATCATAAACTCGAGACTTTGAGAGGGGCAGCAGAGGGGGAAGGAGGGGGACGCAGAACAGGGGGAGGCTTTTCGCTTCGGCGATGCTAGCGTCGGATGTTATAGCTGGCTAGCGAGTCCTCAAGCAGCTGTGCTTCATCTTTCATCGCGATGGCAAAAGCAAAACGACTATAAAGGCGACAGTCGGAGGGGAGGCGTTTTGGCTCTCGATTTCAATGTTATTGTTAAACGTTTACCTTCGGTCACAATGTCCTGCTGCGGCAATTTGGTTTGGGATGTCAATAAACGTTCAATCGGATACAACGACCCCAATATCATCAGGACCAACTATTTAGGTAAGGACAAAACCAGCCTCTTTCTATAAACAAGAATCAAGTCAGTCATGGTCCAGGTCCAACAAAGCAAACGTTAGCTTTCCGTTTTACTGCCCAGGGAATAGACTGAGCCCCCGTCTCTGTTGCTGCTGTTGTTTCGCCACGGGAGAGGTTTTGTCGTATGTAGCCTGTGCGTTTGTAAGGGAAGCGTTACCATAAAGGAGGATTTGGTCATATTCGTGTATATGAGAGCCAGCGTATACAGATGACGCACGATTCTATCGGAGGGGACTTCAGTATGGAGGAAAACATGGTCTTTTCTACTCATAGAAATCCGGGTGCTCGGCATGATACTTACTTCTTGTGCTGTAATGCAAAGGTACGAATCTGTTGTCTGCAGGCAGGCGGAGCAAGGCTGTACACAACTAAATCACAACCGCTTCACAAGAGGGGAGAGATGGCAGGAGAATAAACAGTCAGTACAGTCCCAGAAACAAAACCAGTCACTGAAGTACAAAGGAAATCAACCCTTCCACACCAATCTTAGCCAATTTAGATAACATCTGCTAGCAAGGTATTTTAGTTTACAGCTGTTTTATATGTCTCATGAATCGCATCAGCGAGTTGAATAAACAGCAACTCGGTTAAGGAGCAGTGACTGTTGTTGCAATTCATGGTGATAACGTATCTTCGTTTAGCTCCACTTTCCAATCAGAGCTGCCAGATATATGGCATAGGATTAATATTTTCCATTTGATAGGATTAATATTCAATATTTGATCATAATCATTGACACTACAGGAACTACTGTCGATGTGACTGATCTGTAATTCCACTTCTCAGATTACAGAGCAAGTCCAGGCTCAAAGCTTGGTCCGACCAGAAACTGCAGTATAGTTTCAGGAATACAAAAGAAAACTATGGATGATCGGAAGTAGCCATGCTTTTGTGGGTTGAAAGCGCCTGCTTTTGGTGTTCAAGTTTTACATCACCTTGATGAACCGTAGTCGACTGGAGCAGGACAAATTCATAAAATGCATCAGTTGCTGTATATTCCCACAGGAATGGTACTCATTAGTCGGCTATCCGGGCGGATGGATGTCAGCACATTTTCAGCAGGAAAATGAGCACGCCATTTTTCTGGGGTTAATGGCACAACAATTTGATGCTTGCCTGTCCACCTGTTGGTTGAAAGAGAGCAGCACAGAGGAACCACTGCAATAAGAAGGCATCATTAGGTGTAGCTACTATTCGGCTTAAAGGTTTATGTTAGGTCCGTGAGAGTTGACAATGGTTGAATAAAGAACTATTTGAATGAAGATTTACAAGCCTGTGGAGATGGGGCAGGTGGCATGGGGATTTAGCCTGTGCTGTATTTAGCTTGACTGGGATGTTGTCAGAGTTGTCATTGTCTATGGGCAGAGAAGCCAAAGAGTGACCTGTGGGTTAGACTTGTTATAGGATATATTTAGCGCAGGGAAGGGTGGGGTGGAGTGGGGGGTATCATGGACGGATCTGTGCTAAATCCCTGTAAAGGCACTTGCAGAGAAGTAGAATGGACCTTCTTTTTCACTGTCAGTCTCATGTGAGATGATGAAAAAAGTACTGTCATCGAGAAGGAATAACTCTGACCTTTGGAAAGATTTGAAGTGGTAAAAGAACTAGTGGGGCAGGTTTTGCATGATGAATACTGAGTAACTCCATTGCACAATGCACAAAAGTTTGGAAGACAAAATGACAGGATAATACAGGGATGTGACATTAGCAGAAATTATTATGAAATTAAATGCTTGGAATATTTTTAGGTTCAATATTTTGTTCAGATGGTCAGAAAAAGCACAAAATGCTATGATATGTAGGAAAACTGTTATTTTGGTCTTTGACCAAGCAGTCTGTCACCACCTTTTGATTTTGCCCTGTAAAGAATACAAAATTGTACACATGGATATTTGTTATATGATTGTTTTGTCTTGATAAGAAATGTGGAATAAAATGTCCATCTCACCCTTATGTCGATGTATGGTCCTTTATTGACCAAGTAGAGCACTCATGTTGCCCAGCACTTCCTGTTGCTGATTGCATGCGATCATATAATCTTTACAAATGCAGTTTTGCTGTGAGAAGGCAGGGTTCAGCAGTAAGACTTTGCTGATGGCCTGCAGCCAGAACAAAACTGATCAGTCTGAAACTGGTCTAGTTGAACCAGGGTCCAAAACCTGGCAGGTCTTACTGTTCCCTACCCGGATATAAGTCTGGTTGATCGTCCTCTCTTCTCTGCCACTTCCCCATATTCTCCTCTGTTGTGTCATTCCTTATCGATCAGACTGGATACCATCTCAGTTTTAGTAAAAATTACACCAAGTCTTGGTGACTTGGAGAGTTATGTGGAGTGGACATGGCAGTTACTTTAATATACAAAAATAAGAAGTTTGTTTAGTCATGGAAGGAGCAGTTTCTTATGGCTGGGGGTGAGAAGAGATCGTTGGATAAACGGGGAATAATTCAAAGTCCTTTCTTAAACAGTGGGTGAGATAACTATGATTAGCTAGTTTAAATGTCCAGTATGAGTCTCTTGCAAAGGTCAACCCCCCTTCAACCCAACTTCACAGGTTCAATACCCATATATACATACAGTGGATGCAGGATGGGGGGAGGGACAACAACAGTGCCTTGCATATAGTGATCGCAAACATTGATAGGCACCAGTAACATTCATAGACATGGGTGTCATTGGCACAGAGTTACAGAAGTAGGGCGAGCCTGTATCAAGGATGGATGGCTCTGAACTGACGGTTTCATCTCTGAAGTGAAATTTACACTTGGATTTGATGTTTTCATTGGAGCCAGTCTGTGAGTCTCATTGTTTCAGGTGGAACCTTTTTATCCCAAGTTAGGTCACATAGATCTTGGCACGAATGAATTGTTTCTGTAGTTCTTTTTTATTGCCTTTCTGCAAAGTGCATTTGAGGTTTGCCTTGCTATGGACCCTCAAGGGGATTTGTCTTTGTGAAGTGGAGAACAAAAGACTTGGTCTGCCTCTGATGGGAGGATTTCTCTCTAGACTACACCAGAGCAGCACTCGCTCTGCTGCCGATGCTGGCTTGTGTCTTGTATTTAATGAACAATAATGAGCTTTTTGTTTTTATGTCACTTGTCTTTAAGGGTTTTTTTAACAGACAATTGTGAGCAGGGATAGCGCTCTTACAGGGCCAAAACCCAAGAACCACTCCTTTTGAATGGTCATGAACACATTGTGAATTGTCTCCAAGCTATATTGTATTATAGCAATGACATTAACTTGTTGTTTGGTATTCATCTCAACTATGTTACCGAGAATATTAAATGACCAAGCAGAGAGCATAGCCTAATCCAGTCTGTTTTTCTTAATTTAGAACCTGATCACACAGATAATTGTTGTATGGATACAGCATTTATCTTTTATTTTTTAATGGTCTTCTTTCCTCTAATGGTGTGAGCCGATGTGAGGGAGGCTTCTCTTGGATGAATAATACATGACATGTGACAGAAATACTGAATGCAAGTGTTTTGTGTGGGCTTAATCCAACCCCACACAGATGCAGTCAGCTAAATTATGAAAACCGTCAAACACATGGGTTACCTACAGACAGTAAATACAAGCTAGTTAACTGACTCGGCAGACCTTTCTAATGTTTCTTTTCTGTGTTTGTTTTTTTTTTTACAGGCAGGAGAGAATTTGTCCAACGCCTTAAACTCGAAGCTTCTCTGAATGTACATGATGGCTGTGTAAGTTTCTACATGACATGTTTGTATGCCAGTCTTTTTAATCTGGTTTATTTTCGTAAATTGTGTGTGTGTGTGTGTGTGTGTGTGTGTGTGTGTGTGTGTGTGTGTGTGTAATCTAGGGCTGAGTATTAGCAAGGACCTCACGATACGATATGTATCATGATACACAGACCACGGTACGATGTGTATCACGATACATGGGCTGCAATACAATATGTACCACGATACATGGGCCATGATACGATATGTATCACGATACATGGTCACGATACGATGTGTATCGTGATTACATGGCTACGATACGGTGTGTATCACGATACATAGGCCATGATACAATATGTATCACGATACATGGGCTACGATACAATATGTATCATGATAGTTGGGCCACGATACGATGTATGTCATGACACATGGGCCATGATACAATATGTATCCCGATGCATGGGCCACGATATGATATGTGTCATGATACATGGGCCACAATACGATTTGTATCACGATATGTTGGCAACAATATGATATGTATCACGATACATGGGCCACGATACGATATGTATCACGATACATTGGTCACGATACAGTATGTATCAAAATACATGGGCCACGATGCGATATGTATCATGATACATTACAATATGATACATATTGCGTTACATTGCATTACTCTACATAATTTACTGACAATAAAAAAATATAGCTTAAAATACAACTTGCTGTGTACCACCTGGGTAGTCTAATATTTACATCACATTATATTTTGATAACTTGGCAGACAAATTGAGTCGAAACTTATTTAATTCAAATTTTGCTTTCCAATTTATTAGAATGGTATTTGCATTGCAAAGTGCACACTGTATCACTGAACAAACTGAACTGGAATGTAGATGCCATAACAGCATAAAAAAATGAAGTGTGCATATTAAGTATTCTTAATGTGTTATTGTGTCACCGAACACATTGAGCTGAAGTGTAGATGCCATATCATATGAAAATGAAGTGTGCATATTAAGAATTCTTGTTGTGTCACAGAACACAGTGAACCCAACAGGAATGTCGATGCCGTAACGTCATAAAATAAAGTACATATTAAGTATTGTTATTGTGTCACTGAGCGCATTGAACTGAAATCAGTTGAAAACGTGAATAAGATTTTTCTTTGCTTAATCAATTCAAGGGGCGGAAAAATTGATAAAGTATCATGAAAAAATTGCAATACTGAGCTGTATCGATTTATTTTTTTTGTGCAGCCGTAGCGTAATCCCTTTCTATAAGAACACGACATCCTTTTCCTCTTTTCTTTTTTTTCTGTCAGCAAGTGTACAAAACCTCGGGTCTGATAGAGAGCAGTGCCTTGGCCTGCAGCCAGGCCACTGATGCCATCCCAGAAACCTGAAGCTGACAAACAGTCACACACCCTATCACTCTATCACTCTGTCACTCGCCCTGGCCGGTACACCAGAACCAAAACAGCCCCACCGTCCAAGTCTGAGCAGTAGACAACTTTGTCTTACAGTCACGGTAAAAGGAGCTAAAAAAAGGGGGGGGGGGCAAAATGGAAGAAATAAATTTATTGGAACGTGTACGTGCACAATGTGCAGGATAACCATAATGTTGTGGGTAAATGCTACGCTAGTCCAGATGGGCGGAAATTGGGGAATTAACAAGTCAGTTATTTTGTAATTGTATCACCTTAAATCACAGTTGCCGTCTTGGAGGGCTTTGTGTTCACACAGTGAAAATGATGGAGGGCTGATTCTTGTTGTAGGCTCATTTAGACACACACTGGAGGGCCCATAATCGTTTTGTTGTTTTTTTTTACTTAAGTTGTTATTCTCACTTTCATGATCTTAACATTGTACAGTGGCAACTATGCAATACAAGATGTGGTACAGTTAAATGGGAAATTAATGCTCTACAGTTTGGCATTGCATGCATGCATGTTAACCGCAGTATTTTAAAGGGTTTCTAGTTTACGCCACACTCTGACGATCTACACCGATATGATCGGTCTGTTTTCCCCTGAGATATATGTTGACGCAAATCATCCTAAACTTCAATAAGTCACTTTCCCCAGACAGTCCGTCCAACATTTTTTCCTACCATTCACTGTCCATCATTCTGTCTCATCACATCTCTCATGAAGGCTTTTTGAGGCTCCCCTCCAGCATCTGGGACTCAGTTGTACATAAATTTACACGATGCCCACAGTTGTTACTTTGAGGGCCTTGTTATTTCAGACGTTTCTGTCATAATCTTGACAAGATTGAGAGATTATTTACTCGCTGATTCTCAACGTGCCTCGCCCCCTCCACCGAGAACACAGAGAACCGACAGGACAGCCACATGTATTACACTGAGACCTGGGTTTGTTTTCCGTAGGGCCCATCTTGAATTAGTTTTCCCAAAAGTTTTTGTGTCCTGTTTCGAGCTGTCAGTCCTTGTCTCACGTCAGCTGGAAGACCTGCCCTCCAGATGCATCACTAGTGGTCTTCTGACTCGTCCCTTATGTGGAATGTCTGAGGGCTGTCCATCTGTGTCAGGGCTGGTGGCTGACACATGTCCATCTTTGTAATTCTCAGACGTAGCAGTAGACAGACAGAAACAGGACTAAATAGGGACAACACAAATCAAAACAAAAACACCAGTTTCTCTGTTTGCAGAGTCACATTATGGTGATCGTGTTGAGCTTTCACAGTCTTTGCTCAGAGGTTAAGACTTTAAAAGTCCCATGAAACTGCATTTATAGTGCATTCACGTGGTCCTTGGATGGTCCCATTTCCCAAGTTGGGAAGTAATTATTTCGACTTCGGTGTGTTCATCAGCTTTTAAGTCGGAATGTGGAAGCAACATGGACGCTACAAAGAAGATGTGTCATATTTTATTGCTCAGACTTGTTGCTGCACCAGTACATTCCCTACTACTACTACTATTGGAAGAGAGTGCAGTACAGGCAGGATGGAGTGGTTGGAGAAAAGTGTCAGGAGTGATTTGCAACAGAAGGGTTCCAGCAAGAGTTAAAGGGAAGGTTTACAAGATGGTAGTGAGACCAGCAATGTTGTATGGTTTGGAGACGGTGGCACTGACGAAAAGACAGGAGGTGGAGCTGGAGGTGGCAGAGTTGAAAATGGTTAGAGTTTCACTGGGAGTGATGAAGAAGGACAGGATTAGGAACAAGTATATTAGAGGGACAGCTCAGGTTGGACGGTTTGGAGACAAAGCAAGAGAGACAAGATTGAGATGGTTTGGACATGTGTGGAGGAGAGATGCTGGGTATATTGGGGGAAAGATGATGAATATGAAGCTGCCAGGGAAGAGGAAAAGAGGAAGGCCAAAGAGGAGGTTTATGGATGTGGTGAGGGAGGACATGCAGGTGGCTGTTGTGACAGAGGGAGATGCAGAAGACAGGAAGAGATGGAAATGGATGATCTGGTGTGGTGACCATTCCCTAAAACCATTAAAATATGGTTTTAAACTCATTATCTGGGTTGATGCTAATAAATAACGTTTCTAACTAATCTCGGTCACTCTACATGGACAGCAACTAACAGTTACAACCTAATACTATATGGCTTACTTTACAAATTATATGTGGGCAAAAAATTTATATGCAGTACTTTAATTAATAAAAAGTTTCTTGCCATCATCCAAACATTTACTTTCATCCACCACGTTTCTGCTTTTATATTTCCGAGTTGTTGGTCCGATTTGAGGGGGCGTTTGTGCGAATTTTCCCAGTCGGGAATTCATTTCTCTGATTATTCCAATGGCATGAATGCATGATTAGAGCACCACAAGCCTCCGCGGTTTGAAGTATATCCGAATAAAACAGAACGGGTGGGTGGGATTTTGTGAGGGGCAGGACTTTAATTTGATTATCAGCCAATAACAGCCAGGGATTTTTACGAAGAATGTGGACATTGACATGCTATTGGCTAGTTTCAGTTTGGGGGTAGAAGATCGGAATCATGTTTATTGGCCATGTAGGTTTGCGCTACATGGAATTTGACTCCGATTTTGTGGCTCTCTCAGTGTACTTAACATAGAATAACAACACTACAACACAACAATCTAAAGATATACTATACACAAGGATTGACTTATACAGGTGAAATAAGAAGGCGATAAAGATTACTGTTAGATGATGTTACTAAAAACTGTTGTATTTGTCAGGGAGAGGAAAAAATTATTCTTCTAGAAATAAAAATAAAACCAGTTTTTGTGAATTCCTAGAAAAAGTGTTGAATAGATGTAAATTAAGTAAAGACAAGAGTTGGCATCTGGGAGGCGTAGCGGTCTATTTCGTTTTGCCTACCAACACAGGAATCGCTGGTTCGAATCCCTGTGTTGCCTCCGACTTGGTCCGGCATCCCTACAGACACAATTGGCCGTGTCTGTGGTTGGGAAGCCAGAGGTGGGTATGTGTCCTGGTCGCTGTACTAGCGCCTCCTCTGGTCGGTTGGGGCGCCTGGTTGGGGGGGAGGGGGAAATGGGGGGGGGGGTAGCGTGATCCTCCCATGGGCTACGTCCCCCTGGTGAAACCCCTCACTGTCAGGTGAAAAGAAGCGGCTGGCAACTCCGCATGTATCGGAGGAGGCGTGTGGGAGTCTGCAGCCCTCCCCGGATCAGCAGAGGGAGTGGAGCAGAGATTGGGACGGCTCGGAAGAGTGGGGTAATCGGCCAGGTACAATTGGGGAGAAAGTTAAAGAAAAAAAGAAAGTAGAGATAAGAGTAAAGAATTGAAATACAGATTTAATGTAATGCAACATTCAAAAGTCCTCGCTCTGATTGCTCTACAAAGTTTTCTGTCTATGTTGGCACCCCCTATTGTGTCTTACCTCTCTTTCCTCCTACTGTCTAAAAAAAGAATAAGAATACTAGAGTTGTTTGGACTTGCCCGCTCTCCATATTTGCCTGACCTTGCTGTCAACAGCCAGTAAACTGGTGCGAACTAATGTCGTTGAAATTCTAACACGAATAAAAAGGGACCAGTAGCATCTGTGCCGGTGTTAGCTGTTGCCTGTTAATATTGTACCGGAGGACACCACAGTATCCTCCTGTCCCTCTGGGACAGCACAGGCGTCATTGTGTATGGGAGACTGTGACGCTGCTGATTTAAATGCTTATTTGGGAAGGGACGATGTACATTAATCAACATTCGAAACAAATGTAAATGTACCTGAGTTAGCTAATAGGCTACTTTCCATCGGCGGTCCCTTTGCCTGATGTTGTTATGCATCCTAGGATTTTCCTAGGATAAATCCTAGGATGCTTAACAACATCATATCCTAGGATAAGATGTTGTTAGGTATCCTAGGATAAATCCCTAGCTAGGATTTATCCTAGGATAACCTAGGATTGGATAACCTATCCTATCCTAGGTTAAATAGGTTAACCTAGGATAGGATGCCTAACAACATCTTATCCTAGGACAGGATGTTGTTAGGCATCCCAGGATAGGCTAGTGAGGATGTTGGAGGACCTCACTCATTCTGGGGGATGAAACGCCATTAGGACGCAGCATTCAAATCACGAATCTAATTCCTCGGGTTATTGAAAATCTGGTGGCACTTGGAGGCTGTTGAATTACTTCTCTAGCTGTATATCCACCTTGCTCTCCGTCCATAATGACCTCACATTAAGTCTATTGAGTTGAGGTTTAAAAGGAAAGGGGAAAAAGGGCATTTATAGTGAATGTGGACTGGTATCTGAAGATATGAAGATTTGCATTCCTGTATCGTGTCCAGCTGATTGCTGTCTGAACTCTGAATGCAGTGCTAACAGGGTGGAAACAAAAAGCAGAGCAGGCCGTCTCCTCGCAGGGTTGACAGCCATTCTCTATCAGGGAACAAGCTGAAGTTTCCACTGCAGTACATTGTAGTCTACATTTAGACCACACACGTCCCCGCCTCCCTGTTACCATGTCTGTCTTTCATCCATAGTCACACCAGAGAGAGAGACGTAGGTAAGGAAAGAAACCAAGAAGTAAGTCAGTGCCAGTCCTCATACGTCTTTCAACCTACTTCATCAGGTGATGTGCTGCTTTTTCATAAAAAAGTAAGACGTTTTTGAGGTAATTCAATATGACTGAGCCGAGTTTTCTTAAAAAGAGGATCATGGGGAAGTGGGGAGATGTAAAAATGGTAGGCAAATATAATGCTGGGCGATACAGAATAGATTATTATCACAATAACCACAGGTAATTTTACATGATATCGATGAATATCACAATATCTGCTTTCATATGCAAAAATATCATGTTGAAGAATCCAAATGAGGTTCATCACCTTGAGTTCGATGTGATGCATCGTACAGTTGTTTGGTATTGTAAATTATAATATGAAACCAAAACTAGCTTTAAAATCATGCTGCCTCAAATATTTCAGAACTTTTTTTTTATTACAGCAATGAATTTTCATTATCAATAATTTAAACAGCAAAATTGTGTATGACAATATCCCAATCTCATCCTGATACAGTACCACTGAAAGAGGATAAATGATGACATGGAGTCGCCAAGCCCTAAATGTGGGGATGATGTCCTGCGTTTGGTGTTTGTCATTTAAGGAGTTGCATCAGACGTATTCAGTGGCAGCTGAGAGGGACTGGTCCGGTGGTGGTGATGATGATGATGTCACTTGTGCAACACTGAGTCTGGCTGCCACACAAATGAACTGAGCCAAGTCTCGCAGCATCTGCAGAGGCTCCCTAATAAATTATTGATCCAGAGTAAGGGCAAACCGTGAAACTTAACTTCCGCTGTTGCGGCTCTGGTGCGGTACTCAAGTTCTGTAGCTGAAAGAAAAGCAGTCAATGAAAGTGATTTGTGACTAGGTACGATTCCACTGTGTAAGCGAGACCCGATCAAGATGCTGGCGAGCATATATAGCATAGGCATCAAAAGTGTGACTGTGCCGTCTGACCTATTTGGAACGAACTTTTGTGGACATCCCATGTTTTGCACAAGGTTTGGTCTGGGATTTCAAAACACGATGTCAACATTTTAAAGGTTTCGTTCTTTCAAAAGACCTCGATTCTTGTGAGGCAGAAATAAATGAGTGTCTGTAGTGCTGTTATATACATTCCCTTCATGCCATGCAGTCTGTGTGTCTTATCTGTAGCATTACCACCCTTCGTGTCCCACAGGTCAACACTATATCCTGGAATGACACGGGGGAGTATATCCTATCAGGGTCAGACGACACCTTCCTGGTCATCACCAACCCATACAACAGAAAGGTATGTATGTCCCGAGATTCAGACATGTTAAATGCACCGCTCCGGATGGACAATGTAAGGACATTCTCGTGCCTTAACCTTTCTCAAGGAGGTTAAAAATGTTTTTCTTGTACTTCTATTTCTATTTGAGGTTATCAGTGGTCATTTGAAGTTATCAGTGGTAGTTGCAGTGGTATTTGAGCGCTCGTCATTAGTGCTGTTGTGTCAACACCTTCCCCAACCGATGGACATAAAAAACATGGTTTAGTTTTACTTACTGGGGTTGTACTATCTGTTAGTGTAGGTCTTCTACCAGCTTGTTCAGTCATGTCAGCTTGTTCTTCAGACTTACCACTGTCTGCCTTCTTCTACATTTGGCTGTGTTGAAGGTGTGAAATGGCAAGTGCCGTATCATTTTCCCTGGCAAAGTCTGACTTGAAAGCACTTATGTGTTCATGATGAAATCATTCATGATTTTGGATATGTGTTGATTATCTGTTGTTTTAATAACACCAGGGATAGAAAGTATTAAAAACGTCTTGTTTGCATGTATCATCCGGTGTGGGAAGATGGCGGCGTGGACTCATGTTTAGGGCGGCCTCACCCAGTGCCGACAATGCAGTGTCTTTGTCCACGTCTACATCTGAGTTTGTGTCATCGTGTGAAGAACTTGTATGAGGATTTATGTCTGTGATTGTCGATTTCGTTTGGTGGCTGGGAGAGCTGGTGTTGGATCGGCTGGCAGAGCAGGGCAGGCTAAGCTAACTGCTAGCCCGTGCAGACCGGCAGTTCCGATAACACCAAGATTATACCGAGGGCGGTCTGGCGGCGGCCTCACCTAGCGTCGATTGTGTAGTGTTTTTGTCTGCGTCTGTATTTGTGTTGTCGTGTGGAGTGCGGGGGAGGTGTGTGGAAGGTGTCTGGCTGGGAGTGCTGGCGCTGGATCGGCTGAGGGAGCTTGGGTCTGCTGCATCCTGTAGGCCCAAAGACCACGGCCCTGACTGGAGCTGTGCCCGTAGAGGAAATACCGAGGGCGGTCTGACAGTACGTGGAAGCTGGGCAGGCTAAGCTAACTGCTAGCCCATGTAGACCGGCAGTTCCGACAGTCATCCTGGCAGGCGGTCGTTCTCCTGGACAGGAAAATTTTTGAATTTTGTTGCAAATTTACTGAGTGGACTGTGTTGACTGTTTATGTTTTTTGTTTTTTTTTGCCTAGTTCTCGCCGGTTTTGTACGCTTTTGATGGTGTCGTTTTTGGGAGATTTTGGATATGTGTATTTGTCTTTTGTGTTGCACTGCTGTGGGCTGAGAGAAACGAAATTTCGTCTCTTTTGTGTGTGCAAGTACATGAATGAGATGACAATCAATTGTCCCTGATTCCTGATCTTCAGGATTGTAACTTTGAATAAAAAAAAAAAACAACCCACACACAGACAGGCAGGGACCTGCACACAACTCCACACATGGATGCCAAGTTGCTACAATACTGATATCTGCTCAGCAACCTGCCTCTTATTACAATTCTTTATCCTTATCCTCTTCGGGCGGCACGTTGGCCCAGTAGTTAGCACTATTGCCTCACAGCAAGAAGGTCCTGGGTTCGAACCCCAGGCCGTCCCAGGTCCTTTCTGTGTGGAGTTTGCATGTTCTCCCTGGGTCTGCGTGAGTTTCCTCCGGGCACTCCGGTTTCCTCCCACCATCAAAAAAAAGACATGCATGTCAGGGTTAATACTCTTGTCTCTGCCCCTGACCAAGGCAATAGGTAGAAATAACTAGAGGTGGTCCCCGGGCGCTGCTCGGCGGCTGCCCACTGCTCCTAGCTACACAACTAATGGTTAAATGCAGAGAGTAAATTTCCTTTGTATGTATGTACAAAATGACTAATAAAGCGTTTTCTATTCTATTCCTCAGGTCAAGAAGTCAATACGGTCAGGTCATCGGGCGAATATCTTCAGTGCTAAGTTCATGCCCCATACCAACGACCAGGAGATCATCTCTTGCTCGGGGGACGGCATCATCTACTACACCCACACTGAGAAGAGCCCAGAGTACAACAGACAGTGTCAGTTCGCCTGCCATTATGGAACAGCTTATGAGGTACCGAACAATAGCAAGGATCCCCAGACTTCTCGTGCAGGGACTTAGTCGACGTTTTTGTGTTATGGACCCCCAAATAAGCACACCTAGGCCACATACATCCCCATAGTCTGTGCCCATTAGAATAGATATTTTGCCGCTGTTGATTTCATTTTGATTTGTAATATTGTTAATTGAGTCACATCACCTGGAAACCTGTAATAACCTGTCAAGGCTCCCCCAGTGGTCCCAGGACAGGGTTGCACCAGTCATTCATAATCCTTTTTCTAAGTTTATGTGTAAAGTCCTTACCAAACACATAGTATTAACTAGTAAGTTTTAAACTGGCGATTTATTAATTTCGGTTGCACCACTTAAACGTAAGGAATGTCATAGCTAGTAATGTGTAAATTGGTTATTAGGCAAACATCATAGCAGCCACCCAATCAAAACTACTCACACATGTAAATGTGAAGCAGCAAAGCAGCCTCATGAGCAGATTTTGGGTATAGATGTCTACGTCATCGTATATGTCCAACGGAAATAACCGATCACTTAGAACCTGTTGACAGTGAATTGTTCTTCTATTTTATGATAATAGCCATTTCAAAAACTGTAAGCAAGCCATGTCTTTGTGTTTTTGTTGTTGTTGGTATTGCTTGCTAGTTTTGTGGTTGGTCGTGAACTAGCTTGCTGTCGCCCATACTATATAAATAAACCTCCTAGTGTATGTAAGGGTTTAGTAACTACGGGTGTCCGGATGGCGTAGCCGTCTATTCCGTTGCCTCGCAACACGGGGATCACCAGTTCAAATCCCCGTGTTACCGCCGGCTTGGTTGGGTGTCCCTACAGACACAATTGGCCGTGTCTGCGGTTGGGAAGCCGGATGTGGATATGTGTCCTGGCCGCTGCATTAGCACCTCCTCTGGTCGGTCAGGGCGCCTATTTGGGGGGGGGGGGGCGTGATCCTCCCACACGCTAAGTCCCCCTGGTGAAACTCTTCACTGTCAGGTAAAAAGAAGTGGCTGACGACTCCACATGTATCGGAGGAGGCATGTGGTAGTCTGCAGCCCTCCCTGGATCGGCAGAGGGGGTGGAGCAGTGACCGGGACAGCTCGGAAAATAGGGTAATTGGCCAAGTACAGTTGGGGATAAAAAGGGGGGGGGTTTAGTAGCTAGTAACTTTTATTTATTTTGATTTTTTTGATTTTTTTCCCCCCGTTTTTCTCCCCAATTGTACCTGGCCAATTACCCCACTCTTCCGAGCTGTCCCGGTCACCGCTCAACCCCCTCTGCCGATCCAGCGAGGGCTGCAGACTACCACATGCCTCCTCTGATACATGTGGACTTGCCAGCTGCTTCTTTTCACCTGACAGTGAACAGTTTACCATGGGGACGTAGCGTGTGGAAGGATCACGCTAACCCCCCAGTTCACCCTCCCCCCCGAACAGGTGCTGTGACCAACCAGAGGAGGTGCTAGTGCAGCGACCAGGACTCATACCCACAGACACAGCCAAGTGTGTCTGTAGGTATGCCCCACCAAGCTGGAGGTAACACGGAGATTTGAACCAGAGAGCCCCGTGTTGGTAGGCAACGGAATAGACCGCCACACTACCCGGACGCCCTGACTAGTAAATTTTTAACCAGTAATAACTAGTCAATAACTTACTCATAACTTCGTAATTAGTTGGAGTGAAGCAACCCATTTTTATTTAGTGTAAATTCAAACTTAGAAAATACTTATGTGACTGCTAATCTTACACACAACTGGTACAACCAGGTTTGAACCCCACGTTGAAACCACTGTTCTAGAGAACCTGTCCACTGGCCTATTTTTGCTAAATCAGGACAGTGAAAATGGGACTCTTATGTTTTTGTTTTTTTCCTTTACCATCTAATGACTCGTGATCACCCTTGTTTTGTTGGCAGATTATGACAGTACCCAATGACCCTTATACGTTTCTGTCATGCGGGGAGGATGGCACCGTCCGATGGTTTGACCTCCGCACCAAGACCAGCTGCACTAAAGAAGAATGCAAAGACGTATGACCACAACCGCTATAACCTTCTCTCTTATCACTTAAGTGATTTGTGAAGCACGCTGAACAAATTATAAGCAAGCGTGTAAATTGTCACAACTATTAAATCTGAATCAGGTGTGTTTTCCATGAACTGGTTTGAATCGAATACGTAGACTTCCTGTAGAAGCTAGCTACATCAGACACATCCACGATACAAATGGAAAGAGTCTTTATGCATCATCGGTTTATTCGACACATACGTTTGCATTGTTGTCAGTTGCATGTCAGGGTGAATTAACCTCAAGTGAGCGCAAAATCTTTTTTGCATTGATGAGGAAATTTCCTTGAAATTTGCCATTTCCTGTAGGCCATTCAAATTTGATACTCCATAATTGGCACAAAAATACTTGGATTGCAGGTAATATGTATTGTGTTGCTTCTGATAATCTACTCATAATATCTGCACTCATTTACCTAACATCCATGCAGTTTTTTTTTTGTAACTTGTAAGATTTATGCTGCGTCCACATGGAATCTGGGAGACAGTAAACGGCAGTTGGCAAAACGGAATGGGAAAAACCCACAAACTCTGCGATGGAACGGCAGGACAGTAGTTTAAAAAAAAACACATGGGTTGCTATGGTGATTTTGTATTGTTTTCAGAAAAATATAAATGTACAAAAGTTTTGTTTTATTTAATAATCAAGGCTCAGCGTTTTCGGTTTTTATTTTTCAAAGCCATCCAGCATGCTGAATTTCGCCACAAGAGGACACTGTTACATAACCTCACACGAACAGGAACAACTTTTGTATCCGTAGAAACAAAATCTGGGTGAAAATCAGTTTAAAAACCTGGGTATGTTTCAGTGAAAATCAGTAAAAACCGAAAACGCTGAGCGTTGTTAATAATATACAGCGACCCCTAACAGCAGCAGCCGAAAGTAGTAGTAGTAGTAGTAGTAGTAGTAGTAATATACAGTATTTCATATCAATTCATCCATCCATCCATTATCCAAACCGCTTATCCTGCTCTCAGGGTCGCGGGACGCGGGAGCCTATCCCAACATTCATTGGGCGGAAGGCTACATAACATCCGGTTGTAAATTCTGTCACGGAGGACTGCAAAAAGTTAAAATATTTTTACTTAGGATGGCTGTGCCATTGCTGTCGTTGGTATAATTTGCTGGTGTCCTCTGATTTTACCGTCCCACTCTCATTCGCATTAATGACTCTCTTTTTGCCGTCTACTGTTTACCGGATTCCATGTGAATGCAGCATTGGTACTGATTTCCTCTGAATATTATGAAGCCCTTCCAAGCTTTACTTACATGACTTCATCCTAACCTGCTGCCCTGTGCTTGCTCAGCTCTTTAACAGTAGAGCGAGGCCGCAAGGTCAAAACGGTAATTGTCTTTGCTTGAAGCCTTCGTCCATAGGATCAAACTAGCTTGACTGACTGTTTTGCGTGCGTGCGTGTGTGTGTGTGTGTGTGTGTGTGTGTGTGTGTGTGTGTGTGTGTGTGTGTGTGTGTGTGTGTGTGTGTGTGTATAGAAGCCCTCATGCCTATGAGATTTAGCTTTTCATTTCTCAGGTGGGTTCTCAGGTGAGTGTCCTTACTCGTCTCATATTTGAGACCAGCATCTGTGAGCTGAAGGTGATCGGGAAGGGTCTCAATTTTCCATCCATCCACCCATTATCCAAACTGCTTATCCTGCTCTCAGGGTCGCGGGGATGCTGGAGCCTATCCCAGCAGTCATTGAGCGGCAGGCAGGGAGACACCCTGGACAGGCCTTGTTTTGTTTTTTTTAAGAAATACCATTCTGAATTGATATGTAATAGGATGCAGGAAATCTCAGGATAAGATACAACGGATGGTACATACATGATGATAGAAGAGATGCTTCCACAATCATCAAGAGTTCGTTTAGATAATTAAGCAATGACGTTTGACTTCCCTCAGTAAATCGTCTGACAGAAATCATCCAGATCTATGGATCCTTATAATTTGTTGTGTTACGTAGTAGTTTTTCATAGTCGTCGTTTTGTTTTATTTGATTTCAGGATATCCTGATAAACTGCCGAAGGGCAGCAACCTCCATATCCATCTCTCCACTGGTGCCCTACTACCTGGCCGTGGGCTGCTCGGACAGCTCGGTGCGCATCTACGACAGGCGTATGCTGGGCACCAGAGCCACAGGTACAGAGTCCCAAACCATCAAGTCCGTCTGTTGTCTGTGTGCTGACATGTAGCGGGGATGAGATTATCTGAATCAGAATCTGTTTTGTTGCTGAGTGAGTTTTCACATTACCAGGAATTTGACTCAGTGTATTGCTCACTATAACCTTTAAATGTGACGAATAAGAAAAGAAAGTTGGAGGTAAAGGCAATATGAGAAAAAAACCTAAACACAGCTCATACGTGAGTAAAAATTAATATAGATTTATATAACGGAGTTAATATGAATATCCAAATTTTGGATCTCTTGAGTGTGCAAAAATATTATGCAAGAAATTGCCTTTTGCAAATAAATAAAGAATATCCTTGTACACAGTAGTATCAACTATTGCAGTGAATGAAATTACAATATTTTTTCCTTTTTTTTCCAGTTATGATTTTTATTATTTCCTTTACACACATCCAAAAAGGCGATCCGATGTGTTTTACAGACAAGTATTCACAAAAGAAAAAAGAAAAAAAACAATAAGAGCAGGTACAAATAGTATAAAGATAAATTGTAAAATCTACATTAAAGTTAAAAATTAAAATTACACCAAAAGAAACAATAATAATTATATACATAGATGTACACTTGTACAGTATATATGTACTGTTTATACATATATACACATACACATACTCTCTAAACACACACACATGCACACACGTAGACTTATAAAACTAGCTAAGTGAATACTTGTTTTCTTGCATCCCGTGGGTCCCTCCCGGCCAGTTGAACATGGTGCACTGAAGGCTTGATTTTAAATTATGTACATATCAGACTTCTTATTTTACGTTACTCTGATCTGTGTTAGAAATGGTTCCCAGATTTCTGTATATGTGTCCCACTTCCCGTTTATTTTGTAAATCAGTCGTTCATAAGAGGCCGTTTCTGATAGGGCTGTGAACCATTCAGAGTAGGTAGGGATCCCCCCCCCCCCCCCCCCCGTCCAGTGCCTCTTAGCTGTGGTGAGAGCACACTTTAACCACTGGGCTGCCTTCCCACCTATTCTCTCATTTCCTTTTAGGCTATTATTCAGGAGGCATAGAGCAGGGGCAAGAGCAACACCAATACCCAGGCTGTCACCAATCCTCTCCATGACCCTCTGCTAGTAGGTGGCTAGGCTAGGACAATTGAGGAACATATGGACAATATCACCTTGTTCAGTTTGGCATTGCCAGCAGAGGTTTGAATTACTCAGTCCTGCCCTATTCATTTCCACAGGTGTCCAGTAGTCTGTTGAGTATTTTGAATTGAATAAGTTTAGATCTGGCATCTCTCATTGGATTTAGCATCTCCTTCACTAGTTTGTTCCACCAATCATCTTCATATGTTACTCTTAAATCCCTTCCCCACACAGCTTTTAGCCCTAAGGTAATGCCATTAAATCCATCAAAGAGGTAGTTGTAGATTTGACCTGCCAGGTGTGGAAGACCACTAATTAATTTCAGTTTGGGTAGGTAGTCTGGTGCCTGTTGGGTGTACCTTAGACAGTCTCTAAGCTGGAGAAATCTCCATAAGTCTTTTCCCTGCAGATTGTAGAGTTCTGTCAATTCTTCAAACATTCTTTTAGTATTGTGGTGGAGACATTCAATGTGGTTGACCCCCTTAGTGTGCCACTCTCTCCAGAAGAACACCTTCCCTCCTATTTTCAATGTTGAATTATTCTATATTGAAGCTGAGCCTGTCAGGAAGGGGGATGATCCTGCTTTCTTGTATATATGATGCCAGATATTCCTAGTGTGAGAGGTTATTGGGTTCTGGATTTCAGCTTTTGGACATTGGCTCAAATAGTCTGCTGCCATTAATGGGGCATTCAGTTCTTCTTCTAAATCTACCCACAAAAGCCTGTCATTTCTACTTGAGAGAAGGGAGACTATCTGAGTCCCCAAAAATGATTCCTGGTAAATCAGAGAAGGTTGCATCAGTTCATCTGGCTACAATGTTTATTGACAGATACATTTAATCACTCAACTAAGGGACATTTCAGTCTAAACTAAAGCAGGAAACACCTTGAACAAGCGTACCAGAACGCCGGACCAGGACTGCCCAACACAGACACTCTACAACAGCAAGGCGGTATGAAGTGCCCTGTATGTGAGTTTATTTATGGCAGTAAGTGGGAGCTGAATCGCCACCTGATGAACAAACACAACCTGAAACTGATGGAGGGAAATCATGCCTGGGAGGTGGTGGAGACAGAAGAGGAACATTTGGTGTCTATGGAAGATGAGGAGCAACCAGCAGAGGCAGCTGTAGCAGCCCTGCAGACACCAACAATGGGGCGGTGAATATTCTCCAGCAGGTTATCGAGCTCAGTTCAGAGAGCAAAGACGCTATCACATCCGTAGTCACCATGGCTCCTGGCATTGTGACCGTGGTGGAGCAGGTGGCTAATGAGAAGGATCCTGGCAGCAGCAGTGACCAGCTGATGGTGGTCAAGGGCGAGGAGGGTAACACCACCACTCAGCTGATGGCTGTGGCTGAGGAGACCGAGTTTAGACTGAAGATGTCACTTAGTTGAGTGATGAAACATATCTGTCAATAAACGTTGTATCCAGGTGAACTGATTCAACCTTCTTTGATTTTCTTACCTGGCTTATTGAGCATGCATCAAGACAGATTCCTGGTACAGTGTCATATTAGGAAGACTCAACCCCCCCCCCCCCCCACACACACACACACATTCTGTTTTAGCCTGTAGTCTTGTTAACTTCATCCTAGCCCTTTGGCGGCACGGTGACCCAGTGGTTAGCGCTGTTGCCTCACATTGTCTCTAATTTCTTTCTCTACCTTGATTTTAACCTTTTTTGAAAATAGTGTAGATACCCCGTTTTTTTTGTTTTTTTGGTTAAAAGTGTTGTGGTAGGCTCAGCCAATCCATCCGTCATGAATTCTAATGCAATCTAAGAGATGTTTCCTGAAGCATCACCACATCTGAGTTCCTTTGTTTCAGGTAGCTTAGCACCTTTTGCCTTTTCGCATATGAGCCCAAACATTTACATTCCAAGAAGATTTATTTATTTATTTATTTATTTCCCCCCCCTTTTCCCCTCAATTGTACCCGGCTAATTACCCCACTCTTCTGAGCCGTCCCGATCTCTGCTCCACCCCCTCTGCCGATCCGGGGAGGGCTGCAGACTACCACATGCCTCCTCTGATACATGTGGAGTCACCAGCTGCTTCTTTTCACCTGACGGTGAGGGGTTTCGCCAGGGGGACGTAGCGCGAGGGAGGATCACGCTATTCCCCCCAGTTCTCCCTCCCCCCCAAACAGGCGCCCCGACCGACCAGAGGAGGGGCTAGTGCAGCAAACTGGACACATACCCACATCCGGCTTCCCACCTGCAGACACGGCTAATCGTGTCTGTAGGGACGCCCGCCAAGAAGAAATCTTAATTACACTAGTTCCCATGACTACCTAGTTGTCCTTGTTTCATGGAGTAGCATAGGCTACAAGGTGTGATACAATACTGTCTGTGTTAACTCAGGTCTATTCAGCTTCCTCAGCCAGATGGTGGTTATCAACACACATCTTTGCTGCTGCTGCTGCTGCGTCCTCAGAACGATGCCCCACTGTAACCCAGAACACTGTCGGATATTGCAATAAATACTGCAGTCCCCGTTTCATGCGTATGTGTTTGACCTCCATGAATTTGTTTGTCTTGTTCTGTACATCCTTAGTAAAATCTGGGAAGAAGTCCACTTTGGCACCTTTCCACTGAGATGTGCCGAGCTCCTTGGCTCTGAGTTGTACTTTTTCCTCTGTTGGTAAACTAGAAATCTCACCAGTATGTGACGGGGGCTGGTGATGTGTCGGTCCTGTGGGTTACGTTTTGATGCTGTGGGTGTCCGATGCGCCCTCTTGATGATCCATGTTGTCCACGTTTTCTGAAGTATCCTTAAAGAGACACCTCAGCAAGTCTTTCACACAGTCCATTACTATGTGCCCATTTTCTGTGCCCTGTGGTACTCCTTTAATCTGAACGTTGTTTCTTCTACTGTAGTTTAACTGATATTTGAGACGAGTTTTGAGCTGTGCAATTTTGCTACACTCTGCGCTAGATTGACCAGGCACATATTCTCGTCTTCCAGCTGTGAGGTTCTTCCCTTGGCCTTGCTGGTTCTGGAGCCCAGTTTAGCCACGTCTGATTTCATGGAGTCTAGATTATCTTTGATCGCTGTCACGTCATCTCCCATTTTCTTTATTTCCTGTTGCAGATCTTGATTCATGTTGTGAATTTCGTTCAGTATCTCAGAACTGTCTCTCTCCATCCTGCTCGCTGTATCTTTGCTGCTAGCGTCGTTGTTGGTTACTTTGCTAGCTCGAGGCTGTGTCGAAAGCACTCGGTTGATTTTCGGAGCAGGAATGTTTCTCGTTCATGAGTTTTTAGTTTTGCTCATGAGTTCTAGCTCTCAGAAAGCTTTGTGACTATAAAAAAACAAGTTTGGCGAATATTATTTAGCAAATACCGTTGAAGCGTCTCTGCCTCTTCAGCAAGCAACCGCTCCTCACCACATTCTCACCAGAAGCCAAAATATTACAATATTTTCAAATAAATATACGGTCTTAACATTATGTACACAGCTGACTTATGGGGTTTGTTTTTTTTTTGCTACTTTTATTTATCCCCATGGGGCAATTCTTTCTTTGCATTTAACCCATCCTAGCTGTGTAGCTAGGAACAACGGGCAGCTGACGTGCAGCGCCTGGGGACCAACTCCGGTTGGTCTTGCCATGCCTCGGTCAGGGGCACAGACAGGAGTATTAACCCTACCATGCATGTCTTTTTGATGGTGGGGGTGAAACCGAAGCACCTGGAGAAAACCCACCGCAGACACGGGGAGAACATGCAACTCTAGAATTTCCCATCAGTAGATTGATTATACCATGTTCCTCATGAATGCTTCCTTTAATTACAGATGAAAAACTCAAGAAGCTTGGAAAACTATGTGAATGATGTCAACATGGCTGAACTGTTTGTGTTCTTCTACCCCTAAATCCTCAGGTAACTACATGGGCCGTGGGACAACGGGCATGTGCGTGAGGTTCGTTCCTGCTCACCTGTCCAACAAGTCTTGCCGAGTGACGTCTCTGTGCTACAGCGCGGACGGCCAGGAGGTGCTGGTCAGCTACTCGTCCGACTACATCTACCTGTTTGACCCTAAAGATGATCAGGCACGAGAGCTGAAAGGCCCGTCGGAAGAGAGGAGGGAGGAGGTGAGCCAGCATGCTGACTAAGATGTTTTGACCAACGTTTCCATGAGTCTAGAGGCGGGTGTTGTCAGGGCTTCATCTTTGTCACAATTTAAAGTCTTTATGATACACAGTTGTCAGTTAAATGAGATGTGTGACTGGTGTTTGCCTGCTGAATCATTATCAGAGTGATTATTAAATCCCATAGCATGAGAAGTTGTTTCAAATCTCCCTATGAACACATCCCTCGCTTTGCCATTGAGACGGTGGAGGCTGTTGTGAGTTTTGTTACTGCCAACTGTTGTAGGTTTCACGGCCAACATCTGTGGCGTATGTCTTTTAGTTAGGGCTGTAATGAAAGCCACATTTTGACCGCATGGGTTTCAGCTCATTCGGCTGTTTTACAAAGGGTCTCAAACGTTTCATCTTTACACTCTACGTACAGCCTTTAGCGTCAAGTTGAGGCTGAAGTTTGCCAGAATGGCACTGTATGTTTGCACCATCCGCCTGTGTTTTTCTCAGAGCAGCTGAGTCGATTCTCTGTTGCCCGTGATGACACACTCTGCAGGCTTGTTTTGGCTGGCTAAGTGCTCCTCAGGCATCTTGACCAAATCTGTGCTGGTTGATGCATTGCAGTGAGGGGAGTGAATAACCTTGGAAAGTCGGGACAGGATGTGGACGGAGAGGAGAGAGAGAGAGAAGGAAGAACATAATGCAATATATGATATGAAAGATGAAGAGGAGGCAGAAGCAGCAGTGAGCAAGATAGTGAGAGTAAGAGCAATATATTGTCCATCAGGAGTTGGATCCCTGATCAGAAACAGTTTAAAGTTATAACCCTCAAAATCACCATTTTGTTTTATTTACTGACACCTGTAGTGACACAAGGTAAAGGTGTTTTTGTTTGACCAATCTTAATGCCAGAGGTCCGTGCAGAACGAATGAGAGTCCGCGGTGCTGTTGTGTCCGCACCGTCCCCACCGTCACACAACAAAACTCGGCTGAACCTGAGTTTTACTTACTGATGCTGTTCCGTCTGGTGGTGAAGGTCTTCTTCCATCTTGTTAGGTCATATGTGTTTGTCGGACACAACGACTTCACTTCCTCTTCAAACTCAAGACTTCCTGCCTTCTTCTTCTTCTTCTACGTTTGGCAGTAGGGTTAGGTTTGGCTTCCCCTAACCCTGTAGTGAAGATGTTGATCTCCATCCCCTGCAGGTTAATTATACAGTGGTAAAGTGTTGTTCATGATCTGGGTTTTTTTTTTTTTTTTTTTTTTGCATCTGCTATTGTGTTAACAGACAGCATCAAAAAGGGCATTTTCTTGCATATAAATCTTCAGGGTTGTAACTTCAGTGTCCACAGGAAGTAATTTAGAGATAGAGGGAAGTGCCATGCCCTACGTTACAGCAAACATTTGTGATGTTTTGATTTGGAAAAGTTTACACAATCTAGTTAGTCACAGACCTTCCTTCCTTCCTTAAATGACGTCGACTTCAGAGTAAGTTACAGCGGGGGCTGTGCAGTACAATCGACTACGTAGAATCACCACATGGGGCAATAAGTTTCTGTACATTTCCTTGTCTTGGATTGTAAATGAGAGGACGGAGCCCATACTGCCATGCTACACACATTGCAGTGTTGACGTATTGACTGATAGTGGGTCAGCCTGTGTGAGTGTGTGTTGGTGGGTGTGGGTCAGCCTGTGTGAGTGTGTGTTGGTGGGTGTGGGTCAGCCTGCGCCGGATCATGCTGCCAGTGTTTGAACTGCTCCGTGGTGTGTTCAGCTGTGTTGAGATTCAAACCGCCGCACACATTCCATTCCAAATACAGTGACCAACGCAGGCAATGTTCCGCCACGCACAAAAATAGCCCCGGGCCGGAGTCACGGAGCCCTGCCAAGGAGAGTCTCATTACCCAGCTATCTTTACTCTATCTTGACCCCGCATCGGTCTCTGCCCACCCCCTTTTCCCAACACCTGTAAACCCACTTATCCTCGCCTTTTCTGTCTCACTCTCCGCAACGCTTTTCCTCCTCTCTGTCCCCATTTTATTCCCTCATCGCTCAGCCCCTCATTTCCCCTTTCAGCACCTCTCACCCATAAACCAGACCCTCAGTGCTGGTATGGTCTCCCACTCCCTTCCCAGACCTCCACACCATAAACCCCTGCATCACCTGGCTGCCAGCCTGCTGTCCCATGGAGGGAGGTGCGGGTGAAGAGCGAAGGCAGCCTCAGCGGTGCAGTTAGATGAAGGGAGAAGGTGATGGTTGGGGGGTGGCGGGGTGGGGGGGGGGTGGTGAAAGAGGACACTGGCAGAGAGAGGAAATGTTTTGCTTTGGTAGTGAGGCTATTTTTGGACCCTGCTTGACTGACGGACTGATAATCTTAGCGTGTGTGTGTGTGTGTGTGTGTTTGGCTCCACAGCTCAGGCAGCCCCCTGTGAAACGTCTCCGTCTCCGAGGCGACTGGTCTGACACGGGGCCTCGGGCTCGTCCTGAGAGCGAGAGAGAGAGAGATGGTGAGAGGACGATGACTTGTTGTCACAACTAGACTCCTGTGTACACACACACACACTTCACAATGCAGCGTTGCTTTGTTGGTTTAAAGAAATTGCAATGTCCCTTCACCTTGTATGCACACAATCCACATAGCATCACCTGTCACTGGCCTCCCTCATCCAGACTGAGACACTGAAATGACGTAGGAGTTGTTCCATTTTTCCATATTTATGCATTCAGCCATCTTGGTAGAGTTGTACCCGCTTGTTTAAAGAAGCAGGAAAAAAGCTTTTAGTTGACTCATATTCTGAACACATGAAGAAAAACATACAGACATGTGTTAATGTACTTGCTGCTGCACTAGTAATTTGATTTTCAAACTGTGAACTCGGCATTCTCCCAGGAGAGCAGAGCCCCAACGTGTCTCTGATGCAGAGGATGTCGGACATGTTGTCCCGCTGGTTCGAGGAGGCCAGCGAGGCTCAGAGCAGCAGAGGATCCCGGCTACAGACGCGGCCCAGAGGTGACGCCTCCTGCTTTCTATCTTGAACTAAATCTAATTAATCGTAAAACTGCAACCCTGAGGATTTCCATTCACACAAATATGGTTTTTGATGCTTTCTATCACTGGCATATGAAAAGACAGTAGGTAATCCACAAATATCCAAACCATGAAGGCTGCTGTGGAGGCTCATTTGTATGGTTACTGTTGTTTTCAGTATCGGTTTTAATATATCAATAATTTTGTCTATAAAATATCAAATATAAAGACAAATGGTGAGCACAAGTTCCCAGAGCTCAAAGGGATGTCTTAAATCCAAGAAATCCCTAGAGTATCCATTTTAGAATAATATGAACTCGCAGCAAGAAGTTCCTGGGTTCGAGCCCTAGGATTAGTCCAACCTTGGGGGTCGTCCCGGGTCGTCCTCTGTGTGGAGTTTGCATGTTCTCCCCGTGTCTGTGGGGGTTTCCACCAGGAGCTCTGGTTTCCACCCACAGTCCAAAGACATGTAGGTCAGGTGAATCGGCCATACTAAATTGTTCCTAGGTGTGAATGTGTGTGTGTGTGTGTGTGTGTCGGCTCTGTGATGGACTGGCGGCCTGTCCAGGGTGTCTCCCCGCCTGCCACCCAATGACTGCTGGGATAGGCTGCAGCATCTCCATGATCCTCAGTAGGATCAGCGGTTTGGATAATGGATGGATGGACGAACTGGAGAAAGACAAACAAGACGTAGTATTTGTGAAGCTGTAACCAGCAAATAATTGACAAAAAAACCATTGAGTTCCAAACTAATTGATTAATTTTCTCTTGATAGAAACTTGACTAATCGACTGATTGTTTTCAGCACTAATTGTAATTATCCTTTTTGTTTTTCCTGTCTCCAGGAACAACTCTCCGTCCTGAGGGGCCAGCCGCCCCCCCAGAAGCCCCCGCCCCGGAGTCCAGTGTTCCCGAACGGCCCATGGAGACAGACGCTGAGGCACCCGCCGGTCCCGCCACCTCCGCCCCAATGCCCCAATCCCTCTCCTCCTCTTCCTCAGGGTCATCATCGACGGTCACGGTGCCGCCTCCCTCCAGCTCCTCGTCAGTGGAGAGCTCGGCGCCATCGTCCTCACCACCCATCTCCTCCCCAGATTCGGAGCAGAGGAGTCAGCCTGACACAGCCTCCACGTCTACACCCACAGCTACGCCCACCTCAGACGCCGCACTGTCAGGTAGGAGGCTTTGTCTTGTGCGCGTGCAAGTCAAGTCAAGTCAATTTTATTTGTCCAGCCCAATGTCACAAATTTGCCTCAAGGGGCTTTACAGCAACACAACATCCTGTCCTTAGACCCTCGAATCAGATAAGGAACAACTCCCTAAAAAGAAACCCTTTAACAGGGAGAAAAAATAGGAAGGAACCTCAGGGAGAGCAACAGAGGAGGGATCTCTCTCCCAAGACGGACAACGTGCAATGGATGTTGTGTTTACACAATTCACACAATACAACATTGAAAGAGGATAACAGAATTATAATGGAATGCACACACAAACACACACACACACACACACACACACACACACACACACACACACACACACACACACACACACACACAAACACACACACACACACATTGGTGACTTAAGTGTTAGTTTGAAGAGGTGTTTTCATGTTCACACAAACTCACATATCGCTGTTCCAGAAAGTTCCATTACTGGGTCCACAGTCTTCTTTTTCTGTTTCATTTTAGGTTAAGCAAGACCCCTTTGTGATTTGATGTGTGTGTGTGTGTGTGTATGTGTGCGTGTGTGTGCGTGCGTGTGTGTGTGTTTTGGAGCCACTCCACCCAAGCAGCAGCCTCAACATCATTCTGTTCTCCCTCAGCGTCCTTTTCCCTCTGACTCGCTCTATCTCTGACCATCCCTGACCTTCCTCTCTCTGTTCATCCCCAATCCTTGCCCTGGTCATTCCGCTCCTCCTCCTCATTTACTCTCCTTCTCTCCCTCTGCCTCTCTGTTAGAGTACAGTTCTCACCGGCTGCCGGTCAGTTTAGTATGTAGGCGCTTGCAGAGGTTACTGCTGCTGGCCGACCCGCCGGGACAGGGCGAGCGAACGGCCCCTGACAGACGGTCACAGAGAGCCCCTGCCGCTGAGACGCCCCCCCGCACAGGTTACCCTCCCACTCCCCACCCCATCCACCCCACCGCTGGTGCATCCCTCTCACACTCTGTGGCTCACCTGATCTCCCCCACACTGCCACCCAACTCTTCCCCCTCCTCTCTTAGGCCTGGCAGCCAGGGGTCAAATCAGAAGTCAGTATCCTCCCACAATTGACCGTTTGCAAAATAGCAATTGACGCAGAGTTCAAGTTTATGGTAACTACAGAAGACAGTTTCGACACAAACAGCACAAATCTTATCGTATGCAGGAGTCATGAGAAGTACTTCGCCAAAGGTAGATAAATCAAAAAATAAAAAGCATCGAGGAATAACATGTCTTATAGTATGTAGGGCGGCACGGTGGCGCAGTGGTTAGTGTGGTTGCCTCACAGCAAGAGGGTCCTGGGTTTGAACCCCAGGGTTGTCAAACATTGGGGGTCGTCGTCTGTGTGGAATTTGTATGTTCTCCCCGTGTCTGCGTGGGTTTTCTCCGGGTGCTCCAGTTTCCTCCCACAGTCCAAAGACATGTAGGTCAGCTGAATCGGCCGTACTAAATTGTCCCTAGGTGTGAATGTGTCGGCCCTGTGATGGCCTGGCGGCCTGTCCAGGGTGTCTCCCCGCCCGCCGCCCAATGACTGCTGGGATAGGCTCCAGCATCCCCGTGACCCCAATTGGGATAAACAGCTTGGCTAATGGAATGGAGTGGGGAATGGAAAAGAAAAAGCATAGGTGAATAACATGTCTTATAGTATGTAGGGGTCGTGAAAAAGGCTTTTCCAAAATGAACAATTCATGAAATGAATCCACCAATTGGCTCTACTGCTTTCAGCACATGACAGCCCAAGAATGTTAGAATAGTGAAAAGACATCAAAATGCTGTCTGTCATTCAAACCTGCTGTTACAATGTTACAGTGTTACCGTTTCATTTAGCAGACGCCTTTATCCAAAGCGACGTGCATCTGAGAGTTAATACAACACAAGCAAGGACCTAGTCAGCAAGGAACAACGCAAGTAAGTGCCAAAAAAACCAGGTTCAGGGGCGTCCGGGTAGCGTAGCAGTCTGTTCTGTTGCATACCAACACAGGGATCGCCAGTTCAAACCCCCATGTTACCTCCGGCTTGATCGGGCATCCCTACAGACACAGTTGGCCGTGTCTGCGGGTGGGAGGCCGGATGTGGGTATGTGTGCTGGTCGCTGCACTAGCACCCCCTCTGGTCGGTCGGGGCGCCTGTTCAGGGGGGAGGGGGAACTGGGGAGAATTGTGCGATCCTCCAACGCGCTACGTCCCCCTGGCGAAACTCCTCACTGTCAGGTGAAAAGAAGCAGCTGGCAACTCCACATGTATCAGAGGAGGCATGTGGTAGTCTGCAGCCCTCCCCGGATTGGCAGAGGGGGGTGGAGCAGCAACCGGGACGGCTTGAGAGAGTGGGATAATTGGCCGGCTACAATTGGGGAGAAAAGGGGGGGGGATTCCCTCCCCCCAAAAAAAAACGGTTCAAGTCCTGACTTAGCTCGCTGCCACCGCAACCCGACCCTGGAGAAGCGGCTGATGATGAGATGAGATGAGGTTCAAGTCCGATAGAACATAAGTGTCAACAGGCAGTGCACAAAGGCAATACATAGGGTGCATAGAAGCTACCGGAAGGCAAGCATTTCTTTAATCGTTAACCTAAACCCAAATCTGACCTTCGTAAGTGCCGTCTATCAAATAAAAACGTCACACTTTATAAAGAGACTATCAACAGGCAGTAACATCTGCACAAAGGTGAGGTTGCACGTGAGCTTCTTGTATTTCCAGTGTCGACATGACACCGGATTTTAAACTAACCCATAATAGTAGTGGAGTTCATCTTGGAAAGTTTCTCAGACGTGGCAACAGTAACCAAGGGAGGTGGGACTGGGAGAAATTTTGCAAATGGTCAATCGATCTACCTCCCCCTCCCCTCCCCCTGTTCCATCTTAGACCCCAGATATTCCCCCCCCCCCCCGCTGCTTGTGGTCCTCCCCCAGCCATCAGCTCCCCTGTTTGGAGTGGCACCAGCCAGCAACATGGAGCACTGCTTTGACTTCCCAATGGCTTGTGTGGTCATCAACCATCTTTTCTTTTCTTTTTTTTTTATAATAATACCGTAGGTGCACGTTCAACAGGTTTCTTTTAACAAGAATTTTATTTCATTCACAAAACTAGCTAACCAGATAATACGGCAGTAACAGTGACCGTAACCTCTTCATGATCTAGACAGATCCACATTGGTTGGAAAACACACTGATGTGCGGATCCTTCAACAGGTCTGCGTTTAAATTCAGCCTGTGATGCATCCAAGACTAACGAAAGCCTTACGTGAAAACCAGGTCTCTCATTTGTCCACTTGAGCAACCGCAGAAATCACTTACAGGAGAATTTGGATGGGTTTAATCTCAGTACAGACTGTTTAGGTTGGGTATCGGCAAACATCTGTCGGGTACTGATGTGTTTAAAACAAACAGCATGGAAGACTTTAAGGTGGATTTCATATAATCAATTATAATATAGATATCATTAATATTTCATATCAGAGCAATTCTTGCTAGTTGCCTTCTGGCTTGTTTGATTTCTCCTTTTTCCCTTTTGGTTAAGTTCATTTATTTCCCTGCAAATCTAGTGCATAATTTATGATGTTGGAGCAACAGATATAGCTAACATAAAATACAAGAATACCAGGCAGATAATATATTTCATCCCAGTAGCTTGTTGGCAAATATTCTTACAATGTGGAGGGAATCAAATTTGGAAATGTGGAAATGTGACTGAGTGAAAAACAAAGCAGATGACTGGAGCTTCAACCTCACAGTGGCATTTTTGCAAGTAATGACAACGTCATCTCAGTAAATGTGATGGGATGTGTTGATGATAAAATACAATGCAGGCAATCAGGATTCATCACATTAGGCTCTGATTCTATCAGAGTTATATGTGAATTGTATTTTCTATTGTGCTTTATTTGACTAAAGTTTCCCACTGCCGGGTGTCTGGGTGGCATGCCGGTCTATTCCGTTGCCTGCCAGCATGGGGATCGGCGGTTCGAATCCCCGTGTTACCTCCGGCTTGGTCGGGTGTCCCTACAGACACAATTGGCCGTGTCTGCAGGTGGGAAGCCTGACGTGGGTATGTGTCCTGGCCACCGCACTAGCGCCTCCTCTGGTCGGTCGGGGCGCCTGTTCAGGGGGGAGAGGGAACTGGGAGGAATAGTGTGATCCTCCCACCTGATACATCCCCCCTGGGGAAACTCCTCACTGTCAGGTGAAAAGAAGCGGCTGGCGACTCCACATGTATCGGAGGAGGCATGTGGTAGTCTGCAGCCCTCCCCGGATTAGCAGAGGGGGTGGAGCAGCGACCGGGACGGCTCGGAAGAGTGGAGTAATTGACCGAGTACAATCGGGGGGAATCCCCCCCCCCAAAAAAAAGTGCTACTACCGAGTG
This sequence comes from Lampris incognitus, assembly GCF_029633865.1. NCBI lineage: Eukaryota > Metazoa > Chordata > Actinopteri > Lampriformes > Lampridae > Lampris > Lampris incognitus. Next base: position 10,507,042 of record NC_079221.1, on the reverse strand, counting down.
GTTGTCATGCTCTCATACATTTTGACTTGTGTATTTACAGTATTTGAGAGTATGTACTACATCAGTATCTTTTTAGTCTGACCTTGGCTACACTCTTTACATTAAGGCTTGTGTGGCTACATTCATGTCAACCTTTCTTCTATTTGGCAATAATAAAGTCTGTTGTCTCTTGACACTTGTTTGGCATTGAGAAACACAGGAGCGCCCCTTGTGTTCAGCTGTCCCACCTGGTTTTCACAGCATTAGTACCTGCAGTGACGTTCTTCCTCTGGCTGCTCTCTGCTTGGCCTTGGCCCCCCTTTTTCTGACATGACCTTGACCTTTGAACCTGTGTGTGCCCTGACTGTTTGAACCCACCAAATTTGACCTCTCTGTCCGATGCTTAGTCAGTCTCATTTTATGTTCCAGATTCTCCCTCGTCTGTGGTAAACAAACAGCTGGGATCCATGACTCTCCATGAACAGCAGGGTGCGTCTTACCCCTCCCCTAACCCCCTCCTTCCTCACTTCTGCACTTCCCCCTCCCTCCTCCTCCTCCATCCCAGCCTGCCTCCCTCTCTTTATCTCCTCTGCCTCCATGTGTGTAATGCTTCCTTCGTTACGGGACGTCTTTGGGCTGCTGTTTTCCTCAACAACATTCCCGGACAGATGGATAGGCAGACACAACGTGTCTATCTGATCCAGCACATGCAACCCTGTTCATTTTTTGGGAAACCAACTTTGCCCACCATTGTCCGTTTCTGTTTAAAAAAAAAAAAAAACTCTTTGTCTCTTTTTATTTATTTATTTAATTTAATTTATTTAGATGGTGGGTAGATTAGACATTGTATTGCTTGTCTATATAAAGACTTGTTAATCTTTGGCTTGTTAAACAACAACATTGTCCCAGGTTTTTTTTTTTTTTGCAACACTCTAACCGGTATTAAGATCCAAAAAAAAAAAAATCCTGTGTTTGTACAAATAACTGCTGTGTCCCCTTCCCATCCATTTGGCTGCAAGAGCGCATCACATCTGGAACATTGCTCCAGATCAAAAAAAGTTTCACATATAAATAACCCTTCTTAACTCTGAGTCCTGTTCGGGTCAATACGACCCATTTTAAATCACAACCACTAAACTTCAATATTAATATTATTAATAGTTGAGATGAAGATAAGATATATTGGTATGTCAGCAGCCATACCAACATGTACCCTGGCTCTGCCAAATGACGGAAGCTAAGCAGGTGTGGGCTTGGCTAATACTTGGATGGGAGACCACCTGGGAAAATTAGTTGCTGCTGGAAGTGATGTTGGTGGGCCAGTTGGGGGCAGTCTTCCCTGTGATCCTAATAAAAACAATAAATATCAAATCCCAATGTTCCAGTGCAGTGATGGGGAGACTGTGCTGTAGGAGATGCCGTCCTTCGGATGAGACATTAAACTGAGGTCCTGACCCACTGTGGTCATTAAAGATCCCATGGCACTTATCGCAAAGAGTAGGGGTTCCCCAGTGTCCTGGCAAAATTCCCAACCTGGCTCTCTCCATCTGGCAACCTAATTATCCCCCCATGTAATTGGCTCAATGAGTCCTCTCTCTCCACCTCAAGCTGATGTGTGGTTGAGTGTTCTGGCGAAAAATGGTGCTGTGCATCACCCAGGTGGGTGCTACACATTGGTGGTGGGTGAAAGTGAGTTTCCCCCTTCACTGTGAAGCACTTTGGGTGTCTAGAAAAGTGCTATTTAAATGTAATGATGATGATGATGATGATGATGATTATTGTTACTATTATTATTATATTGGATATTTTTAAATAAATGTTTCAGTTGTATTGCTATGAAATCCAACGGAGGCTTGGGTCAACGTCAGTGGCGAACAGTACATCCATTGCTAACTAAACTAACACTACTAGAACTGATCCTGGAATGAACCCCAGAGTGAACCTGGGTCTCAGATCCAAAATGGCTGTCATAATGTCTCCAAAGGAAACACTCTATAGGAAAAGCCACCGATGCCCACTTCTAGGTTATGACTGTGTTAGACCACTGTGGGGTTCAGCGATTCCTCCAGTGACTTGCACTTGTGTATATTGTGTCTTCAGGTGTGTGCCGTCATCTGTCTCACCTCTACTGCATCGTCGGCAATGGTTTTCGGTCTTATAGTGTGCTTACGTCTGTTCACCTTGTCACTGTCAGCTGCATGTTCCCATCACTGCTACGTGTCATCACCCAGTGGGAAGCCATGTAACAGAAGGTTGCAGGTTTTCCATTGCGTTGTACATGAACCTGTTGGCCAATGTGAGAATTACTGTAGAAGTCACTCACTCGTATTGTTATATATATGAAGAGTGATGATTCTTTATCTGTGCCTCTCTGTGATTCTATTCTCTCTCTCTCACTCTGTCTCTGTCTTTCTCTCTCGCTCACACCATCTTTCTCGCCCTCTCAGGAGGATCGGAGGCTGTGGGTTTGGTCCCCGCAGAGCCTGGGTCTGTACCAGCTGGTGGGTCGGGGGTGACCAGCAGCGGCACTCCAACCACTGGCGGTTCCAGCACCGGTCGGCCTGAGGGAGCCGAGCCCGTCCTGAGCCTTCACTACAGCTCAGAGGGAACCACCACCAGCACTATCAAACTGGACTTCACGGATGAGTGGTGAGTTCTTGGTGGGATGGTAAAAGTCCAGCGATCAGTCCAAATTTACATGTCTTTTGTATGATAAAACGTCACTTTTCTGTGGTTGTGTTGCGGAGAATAGTCTGTTTGTATTACTTAATCACAGGAAATTAAAAAAAATATCAAAGCATGGAAATCAGTTCATTTCTGATGAGCTTATCAGCTGCCTGTCGTATTATTCCATTGCAGATGCTTAACATTGGGATCCCTTTTTCACATGAAAAGAAGTAGTCCCATTTATTCATTAATTATAGACTCTTTTTTTTTAATCAAACAGTATTGTACTCCTTATTTGAATCTGTGATGTTTTGAGGATAAAATATTTCAGCACCGAATCAGATTTGCACTGACTGAATAATTTGCACTGCGTACCATCTTCATGAACAGGTTCAGTGACTTTAAGAGGTACATTTGATCCAAAGGATCCCAGACTATGACTTTGCATATTTAAAGAGCAACTAAATCCAAGACTATTTTAGTGAGTTTGCTGATATCAACAGGTTGAAAACCATGTAAAGGTTAAAAACGTGGCAGGCTTGATCTTGGTACTCTGTGATTTTAGCATAGTAGGATAAACATAGCTGCAACTAATAACGTTAATAATGGTACTGTTTGATTTAGGTGTACCAGCACACCTATCAGCATTGACAGATGGACAGTCAGACAGAGCCAGCACTAACAATTGTCAAGTCTTTATCTTTGTTTTTATCTTTATCCTGCTATGTTTACATCACAGAGTACCAAGACCAGTCTGCCCTGTTTTTAACCTTTACGTGGTTTTTAACCTGTAGATGTCAGCAAACTCGCTAAAATGGTCTCGGCTCTCGGTGCGCTTTATCAGAACCATAAATACAGGATCTGGATTGAGGGAGATTGTGACATTCGAGGCCCAGCTAACTCACTCTTCTCCTTCCCCCCCCTGTAGGAGCAGCAGGACAACTGGCTCCAGAGGCACCGGCGGACCCAAAACGTCCGACACCCTGGCCTCACAGAGCAGAGAGATCCTGTTTGCCGAGAGATCCACAGCAGAGCAAGGTCGGTAACCCAAAGCCAAACCACAACTCAGAATATCATTCTGGACAGAGTTTGAAAATTACTGCAAAGTATTTCCAAGTGATGATCCCCATGTGCATACACGCAAAGCATATTTCTTGAAGGCTCACTTCAGTCAAATACTTCTCCAAGTATTTCTGAGTCCAATATACAATTCCCGCTCTTTTGCTTGTCCCAGGTCCCACTGCTGGCCCCGTGTCAGAGCCCTCAGGGCAGACCAAGCCCACCTGCCCAGACCTGGCGTGTGAGGCCTCCTCCTCCTCCAGCAACCAGGGCAATGCGTCAGCACGGGCCCTAGCAGGAGCCTCCTCTGAGGCAGAAAGCGGGACTTCTTTTTCACTGGCGAGAAGCCAGCCAGAGGGAATGGAGGGCATGGCGGAGGGCTGCAGGAGGGGGGAGACCACAGGAGAGCAGGGAGCAGGGGGTCCCCGTCAGCCTTCATGTGGCAACCAAGAGTCAGATGACAGCGACGACGACCCCATTCTCATTCCCTCACCGAGGTACAGAGGAGGACAAGGGCAGAGGTACGGACCACAGCACAGTGCATATATTATACAAACCCAGCTTGGAAAAAGTTGGGACATTATGGAAAATGCAAATAAAAAAGAAAGCAGTGATTTCTGAATTTACTTCGACTTGTATTTCATTGCAGACAGTATGAACACCAGACAAAACGTGAAATATCTTCTGTTCATTTCATTTGTAAATATATATCCATTCCTGCCATTCAGGCTTGCAACACATTCCAAAAAAAAAGTTGGAACGGGGGCAATTTAGGGCTAATGATAAATAATGATGTAATTTGAAACAGGTGATGTCAGTGTGATTGTGACCATGATTTGGTGCAAAGCAGCATCCAGTAAAGGCCTGGTCCTTTAGGAGCAAAGATGAGCTGAGGATCGCCAGTTTGCCAACAAATGCATGAGAAAATTATTGAAATGTTTAGAAACAATATTCCTCAAAGAGAGATAGGAAGGGAGGGCATCCAGGTAGCGTAGCGGTCTATTCTGTTGCCTACCAACACGGCGATCGCTGGTTCGAATCCCTGTGTTACCTCCGGCTTGGTCGGGTGTCTGTACAGACACAATTGGCCTTGTCTGTTAGTGGGAAGCCGGGTGTGGGTATGTGTCCTGGTCGTTGCACTAGCGCCTACTCCGGTCGGTCCGGGTGTTTGTTCAGGGGGGAGGGGGAACTTGGGGGAATAGCGTGATCCTCCCATGTGCTACATCCCCCTGGTGAAACTCCTCACTGTCGGGTGAAAAGAAGCGGCTGGCGACTCCACATGTATCGGAGGAGGCATGTGGTAGTCTGCAGCCCTCCCCGGATCAGCAAAGGGCGTGGGGCAGCGACCCAGACGGCTCGGAAGAGTGGGGTAATTGCCTGGGGTACAACTGGGGAGAAAAAGGGGGGGAATCCCCCCCCCCAAAAAAAGACAGGAAGGGATTTGGATATTTCACCCTCTGCGGTGCATAACACAAAAGATTCAAAGAATCTGGAGGAATTTCAGGGCATAAAGGGCAAGGGTGCAAGCCTAAATAAACCATGCTCTCCGGTCCCAAATAACTGTGCTCTCCGGGCCCTCAGACAGCACTGTCTCAAGAACCATCATTCGTCGGTAAGCGTTATAACCACATGGGCTCAGGATTACTTTGGCAAACCTTTGTCAAGCACGACAACACATGGTTACATCCGCAAATGCCAGTTAAAACTTTACTGTGCCAAACGGAAGCCTTTTGTTAACAGTGTCCAGAAGCGTTGTGGACTTCTCCGGGCTCGAAGGCATCTAGAAGGGACCATCACACAGTGGAAACATGTATTGCGGTCAGATGAATCAGTATTTCGGGTGTTTTTTGGAAGAAATGGATGCCGTTTGCTCCGGACCAAAGAAGGAAAGGACCATCCAGACTGTTACTGGCAACAAGTCCAAAAGCCGGGGTCTGTCATGGTATGGGGTTGTGTCAGTGCCCTTGGCAAAGGTAACTCACACTTCTGTGATGGCACCGTTAATGCTGAAAAGTACATGAAGATTTTGGAGCGACATATGCCGCCTTTAAGATGACATCTTTACCAGTGACGCCTGTGCATATTTCAACAAAACAACACAAAACCACATTCTGCACATATTGCGAAGGCATGGCTGCAGAAGAAGAGGGTGTGGGTGCTGGACTGGCCTGTCCCCAACAGAGAACGTTTGCCATATGTTGAAATGCAACAGTGAAGACTCCGTAGTGTTGCACACCTTAAGACCTGTTTGCAGGAAGAATGGGACAACATTACACCTGAAACCTTCATCGCTTGGTGTCTTCAGTCCCTAAACATCTCTTCAGTGTTGTGAAAGGAATGAAAACATTACAGAGTGGTAAATGCTTTACTGCCCCAACCTTCTTTTTGAAATACGTTGCAAGAATCAAACTTGGAATATGTGTTTACTTTGAAAACACAGTACAATTCACGGGGTGGAACGTCAAATAATGTGCTGTTGTATTGTTTTCGGTGTAATACAGGTCAAACAATTTACAAATCACTTTTCGGTTTTGATTTTAATTCAACATAACGTCCCAACTTTTTCTGACGGGGGGGGGGGGTGTTCTGCTGCACATACACCATACACACGGATCTGCTCACATCTAGTGACAATTACAACGCACACGCACGTTTATTCACCAGTGGCTTCGCTGCAGGTTGTTCGACATATTTCTCCCAAGAAATTCCCGCTGATGGCAAACCAGTCCAATGAGAAACCACATAAGAGCTCATGAGCTGCATATTCACGGACTAGCTGTTGTCTTACATGTCAAAAGACACATTTACTTACATGTTAACCTCAAGGATTCGAACGTTCTTCAGTAGTTGCAGGTCATGTCCGTGTAAGCGGTTGGTCAGTCTGTTTTCTCTTATTGTGACTCTTCCACTGATCACTGCATTACGTATGTATGTACGTTTAGTTCCAGGGGATCTGCGGTAGGAGATAGAATGATCAGGTAAAGTCTTCGACCCGACAGCTAAAGCATCTAACCTGCAAGCCGTGTGTGAGCTTAAAACCGGAGCACAAAGTGAATCTGGTGTTTGAAACCCAGTGATTTCTGTGGTGACTTGTCCGGCACAGTTGCAAACAGCAACTCCACATGACTAACTGTAGTGTAGCTGTAAAGCATGCTGCGCGTGTGCATACCGTCACCGGTGTGAGCTGCTTACAACTTGTTAGAACAGTAGGGGGAGCCAGAGAACCTTGCCTGCATGGTCCCATTATAGATAGAGCCAAAAATGAATTGATTTTGCCTGTTTCCAAAATTAGATCAGTTTTTCATGTTTTTGGGGGGTTTTTTTCTTAGAAAAAGATTAAACTGATACAAAACAACCCAGTGAAAGTCTGACTGGAAGTGTCTTGGTTAATGGCGAGGGAGATCTATGACCACAATATAGTTGGTTTGGTGTCGGATTTGGCAGAGCAAACCAATATTTTAACACTAAGGCTGCCGCATAATATGATGCTTTGTTTGGTTCTACCCATTTTGGTAAAGTTAAGATGATTTATTGCATAATTAGAGGTCGCCGCAGAAAAGTTTATAGGACTCGGCTGAGTGATAAATGTCACTCAATGTCTAATAAGTATTTATATATGTTGGCTTGCTTGTGGCGGACAGACGCTCGGCAGCTGCCCGTATCCAGGAGCTGTTTCGACGGAGGAAGGAAAGAAGGGAGATGGAAGAGAGTGAAACCCAGAATATCAGAAGACCCTCGGTCAAAATGGTCTACAAGGGTCACCGTAACTCCAGGACAATGGTACATACACACACATCATACTATATTAAATTAAGTAGGGCTATTAAGAGGCCTCTGTAGAATTTACCATTTCACTTAAAAAAAAAAAAAAGTTATCCATACATTCTTGCAACCTGGATTTGGTTTTATTCATTTCTAGATCAAGGAGTCCTGTTTCTGGGGCAACAACTTTGTGATGAGCGGTTCAGACTGCGGTCACATCTTCATCTGGGACAGACACACGGGGGAGCACCTCATGTTGCTCGAGGCCGACAACCATGTGGTCAACTGCTTGCAGCCTCACCCATACGACCCCAGTGAGTTTACGCTCCATGCTGGACAGCTGCGGTATCGCTGTGTGACGGTGTTTGGTATAACGCAGTAACTGTTTTGTTGGCGCGTTAACACTCATACCATCGGTCTGTTTCAGTTCTGGCCTCATCAGGGATAGACTACGATATCAAGATTTGGTCGCCTCTGGAAGAGTCGCCGTCGTTCAACAGGGTCCTGGCAGACGAGGTATGACTGAAAAGTAAACTGAGTTTAGACTCTGTCCTCCGTGTCTAACAGGACTGTAGGTACAGCTCAGCAGAGAAAATATTTTTATCTCCACCAGGCAGTAGCCTGACGGGGATTATGTGTTTGGTCTTTGTGTGTGTGTGTGTGTGTGTGTCTGCGTCTAATCTCACAAACCACTGGACCGATCAGCCTCAAAATTTTTGTCCACGTTAATGAGTGTATGATGAAGAACCTTGAAAAGATGTTTGTTCTTGCTATCGCTGCTCTCCCCCTCCCTCCATTCACTCTCTGGCTCACTCGATCAACACTGCTTCCTGTCGCTGCCCGATGTGAGTCAACTGTGTGCATGCGCGACTCATTGCCACGTGGAAGTGCTGTAGTCAAGGGGCAACCTCCGGGTCTCAAAAGTGAAGTCAATGCGGAAGTGCCCTAAACCTGCATTATTTCTATTGTCCAGCAGGGCGGCGACTCCACTGGTTGCAGAAAGAACCCCGGCTCCATAGACTCCCATGTTAAAATGCATATTTGCAGCAGAAGTAAACATATTTACAGCCTGGTTCAAAAAACAGTTTTGGTCTCTATAGCTAATTTCCCCCACCGTGATAACTGAACGGGGGGGGGGGTGAATATAAGTCATCTGTTTAGTTCATATTATGGCTTAAAGTAAAGCAGCTTTCACACGATCCACACAATGGGTGAGCGTTAACACCAGGTTGGGCACGACCCCGTCACATGACCAGCGTCAGCAGCAGGGGCAGTGGTGGTCATTACATCCGCACCGCCAAGTCTCTAAGATGACCGCATTCAGGAACGAATAGAGCGGAGTTCAATTTCGGACTGCAGCCTGCATCAGCCAGCGGCTGTAGCAAACAACACCGCCGATTTGCACAGCCGTAGAAGTGAATAAGCCAACCCTCAAACGGAAGACAGGAACAGACTGGAGCTTTATGTCAACGTAATGTTTGCTAAATGTGAAACTCTTCTTTTCCTATTTCAAGGTCATAACTCGGAATGAACTGATGCTGGAGGAGACGAGAAACACTATCACCGTCCCGGCCTCCTTCATGCTTCGAATGCTTGCTTCCCTCAATCACATTAGATCAGGTACACACACACACACACGTGTTTGTTGTCATTTATTCAAATTCTGACCCGAGCTTTGTGCCAGCCACTAAGTGTTTGTGCGTGGGAATCATGTCCCACGTACCGTAAGCCTCTTACTGCCTTGACAACAACCCTTTCACAAAAATTAGCACTGAAGCCAAGCAGAATTAATCCTTCAAATAGGTGACGGGTTTATGCACTGGTGTTTTGTGGTTGTTTGTTTGCCTCCTGTCATTCTGTCTGCACATCTCACCGTTGTAATGTCTGTCTTCTTAGATCGGGTGGAAGGCGATCGCTCCGAAGGTTCTGGGCAGGAGAACGAGGATTAGCAGTCGCAGGCTGGTGTTTTATTTTAAAGAAAGCACCATTCATTTGTTTTTTTGTTGTTTTTTTGTTGCTCTAAAGCACTTGAAAATCTGAGATTTGTACGAGCATATTGTAGAATACTTCATTACGGGAAGCAGTTCGATTTCTAGTCCCCCTCTGTTTTTTAAGATGACTTTCTTACTGATGTTTCTGTATGAGAAAAAAATATACTACTACAGCTGAGACAAAAATGTGTGTGAATGAAAGGGCAATATATACACACACACACACACACACACACATACATATATATATATGTGTATGTATGTATGTAATATGAGAGGACTGGTGTGTAAAGTGCAATATTATTTTGGAGGAAGTGAGCTCTGATCAGTGTTTGGGTTTGACCTTTCTCATTTGTAGCAAAAGGCAAAGAACTCAGATGTTCATGTACTGCGCCGGCAGTTATGCATGTAAACGAGAACTCTGATTTAAGTCAACCATACTTAGAGTATGCTTTAATTTTGTTATTGAAACAGAAATAAACTAAGCTGTGCTTCTTGTCTCCTAAGGGTCAAGTCAGTGGATTGGTCCTTAATGAAATGGTGTGTCTCGTGTGCCCGTATCTACATCAGCCGGAACTCAAACAAATGCACTGAATGGAAAAATTCCCCGTAAAAATAAATAAGAATGTTATCTTTGAATCTTGATTCCCGCTATATAGATAATACACAGCCTGCAAAGGCACACATGCACGCACACACACGGTCATTGTTTTGATCGCTATCAGTTAGTCCATTAAAGTGGCCATATCATGCACATTCCAGCTCCATATTTTTATTCTGGAGCTCCAGCGGGTAGCTTTGCATGAACCACCGTTAAAAAAAAAAAAATCCTTATTTATCTCATACTGGCTCTTCATGCAGCCCCTCAGTTCGTCCTGTCTGAAAAAAGCCGTCTCAGCTTGTTTTAGCTGTCTCTTTCTGTTAGGTCATTGAAGCAAGTGATCTTTGAGGACTTTGGCACAGGAGTGATGGTAGGGGTTCAAGCACTGTGGTACTGTACACTGACCTAGAGAAGTGTTCAATATGGTGGTAAATACCGGGGCCAGTTGACCTGCACAGTGACTAAGCAAAGCAGGACTCATCCCATCTGGCCCTGCTGCTTCCCTGATGTTCCACTTCTTGACTGTATCTCTCCCCTTGTCCTTCTGGATTCAGAAGGGTGAACTTTTTTTTAACTTTATTTTTCTTGGGAAAAAATTAGTGTTTGGGGGATGGTGACGTCCACAGCGGTTATGAAAATAACGCCGTGATTTTGAGCGATTATGTTTGGAATAAAGCCAAGTAATCTGACTGCTCGGTGCAGTCGGTCACAGTTAGCGCCCTAAATAACTTCACTGTATACGACCATTGTCTGCACTGACACTGTGTTCACAAGCCATTTGGTCTGATTCTCAAGACAAACACTTCAGTGATATGTTACTTACAGCTCGCGCTTCCGACTTCTCAACACGGCCCTGTACAGGTGGAACAGCCCCGTCTTTTAGTGCTAGCCTAGCGGAAAATCCGGCTTCATACTGGGCTCTGTTGAGGAAAAGAGTCCTCTGTGAAGTGGTGTGAACAAACAAACATGTTGGCATATGGCCGGAAAAAAAGAAACTGTACGCAATGTTCCATCCATCCATCCATCCATCCGTTAGCTGAACCTCTTGTCCTGCTCTCAGGGTCGCGGGGATGCTAGAGCCTATCCCAGCAGTCATTGGGCGGCAGGCGGGGAGACACCCTGGACAGGCCGCCAGACCATCACAGGGCCAACACACACACATTCATACCTAGGGACAATCTGTACAAGTACGGCCGATTCACCTGACCTACATGTCTTTGGACTGTGGGAGGAAACCGGAGCCCCCAGAGGAAACCCACGCAGACACGGAGAGAACATGCAAACTCCACACAGAGGACGACCCGGGATGACCCACCAAGGTTGGACTACCCCGGGGCTCGAACCCAGGACCTTCTTGCTGTGAGGCGACCGCGCTAACCACTGCGCCACCATGCCGCCCTGTAAGCAATGTTGTCTGGTGCTTTCTTCTTTAGGAAATGTAAACAAATTGGAAATCAAGCATCGAACTGTGCCTGATTCAGGAAGCGGTCCTCTGTAAAATGAAAGGGCCACAATAAAAGGTTGGGATTGTACTGCTGCCGAATAGGGGTAAAAGTAATTTTTGGATTTTTTTTCTGCCCTTTTTCTCCCCTATTGTACTTGGCCAATTACCCCACCCTTCTGAGCCGTCCCAGTTGCTGCTCCACCCCTTGTGCCGATCTGGGAGGGCTGCAGACTACCACATGCCTCCTCTGATACTGCAGATGTTTTACATGCACCTCTTGGCGGTATAACACACTAAAGGAAAGGGATCCATCCAAAGGAGTTGAATCAAGTGCAGCCGGACTTGGTATATATCCGTGAAGACGTTTCGCCTCTCATCCAAGAGGCTTCCTCAGTTCGTGCCTTTCTTACTAGATCAAGCTAGTCTGACTGGCTGGTGTTGAGACTCAGAATTTATCCTCTTTGGAGGATACACAAAAGAGCCACTCATCTCTATGGCTCTGTTAGCGACGGGCGTTGGTAAACATCGGAACACAAAGAGCCATGGACATCTATAGCTCTGACAACGACTCCAAAGAGGATCAATTCTGAGTCTCATCACCAGGCAGTCAGATTAGCTTGGTCTAGTCAGAAAGGCACGAACTGAGGAAGCCTCTTGGATGAGAGGCGAAACGTCTTCACGGATATATACCAAGTCCAGTTGCACTTGATTCAACTCCTTTGGATAACCATGACCTGGATGAATGAGAACATTCACAGACCGTAAAGGAAAGGGAAAACCCCAAAAAGCAGCAATGTCCTCTTTAACACAATGTCCAATTACTACTCCCTGCCCACCTTCCCACCAAGTGATTCACGTCCCAGGAGAAAGAAGCAGGAAACCAGCAGTTTAGGAAAAGTATAATTCAGACTTTCAACAAACTGCCAGTTTTCAGAAGTCTGCTGAGGAAGGAAGGAATAAAGAGCTCTCACCCAATATTATTCGATATGTAAAAAAAAAAACTAATAAAGCTTTAATATAAAATCCTTAATAAAAACATTTGTATTCAAAGTTGTAAGGGGAATCAAATGTGTATAAAACCATTCAGGTGGCGTACTGCTCCTCCTACAAAGTAGTACCATACAAAAACACACATCATATGAAAATTCAACAATGAGGTAAGACCAAGTCACCATAATCAGCTAAAAGTCGATAAGACACACGCACACCCACACACACATAAATACGCACTTATGAGCCAAAACATTATGACCACCCGCCTAATATGCTGTTGGTTCTCGGTGTGCCGTCAAAACAACGCTGACCCTCCGACCCATGGACTCTACAAGACCCCTGAAGGTGTCCTGTGGTATCTGGCACCAAAACATTAGCAGCATATCCTTCAAGTCCTGTAAGTTGCGAGGCGGATCCGCTGTGGATCGGACTTGTCAGTCCAGCACATCCCACAGATGCTCAATCAGATTGAGACGTGGAGAATTTGGATGCCAGGGCAACACCTTGAACACTTCATCATGTTCCTCAAACCATTCCTGAACAATGTGTGCAGTGTGAGCCTGCTGAAAGAGGCCACTGCCATCAGGGAATGCCAATGCCATGAAGGGGTGTATCTGGTCTGCACGATGTTTAGGTAGGTGGCACGTGTCAAATGGACGTCCACATTTATGGCCAGACCCAGGGTATCACACTCCCTCCACCGGCTTGTCGTCTTCCCACAGTGCATCCTGGTGCTATCACTTGTGATAGCATCCTGGTGCTATCACAATGTCCTACTACTACTACCTGCCCACTTTCCCACCAAGTGATTCACATCCCAGGAGAAAGAAGAAAGCAGGGAACGAGCAGTTTAGGAAAAGTATAATGTGGTGGACAGAATTGGTCCAGTGTGATACCAGCAGAGCATTGCCCAGAGTATCACACTCCCTCCACTGGCTTGTCATCTTCCCACAGTGCATCCTGGTGCGATCACTTCCCCAGGTAAACAATGTACATGGCCAGCCACATGATCTAAAAGAAAACGGGACTCATCGGACCAGGCGATCTTCTTCCACTGCTCCAAAGTCCAGTTCCAACACTCGCGTGCCCATTGTAGGCACTTCCAACGGTGAGCAGGGGTCATCATGGGCACTCTGACTGGTCTGTGGCTATGCAGCCTCATACCCATCAGGGTGCGATGCACTGTGTGTTGTGACATCTTCCTCCCATAACCATCATTAAAATTCTCTGTGACTTGTGCCAAAGTAGTCCTTCTGTCGGTTCGGACCAGATGGGATAGCCTTTGTTGCCTTCGCGCATCGATGAGCCTTGGGCGCCCAACACCCTGTTGCCAGGTTTTGGTTTGTCCATCCTCGGACCACTAGGTATTCACCACTGCTGACCGGGAGCACCCCACAAGCCTTGCCATCTCAGAGATGCTCTGACCCAGTTGTCTAGCCGTAACAATTTGGCCCTTATCAAAGTCGCTCAGGTCTTTACTCCTGCCCATTTCTCCTGCATCCAACACATTGACTACGAGAACTGATTGTTCCGAGATTATCGTTATTCTGGTCACCTGTAAGTGGTCATAATGTTTTGGCTTATCAGTGTGTCTACACACACACACACACACACAGCTATATATAAATGCATAACAAGAGCAAAATGTATGTTCAGTGTTTCTTCCATAACAGTGGTACTGGTATTTATAGACTTAGTGGTGGACAGAATTGGTCCAGGGAAAGTAATGGGCAGTGTTGTAGTTAAAGACCTGTCCCGAGTCTTGACAATACACCCAACTTGTCCTCATCTTTGGTCCTCAGCAATCACCTAAAATCATTCCCAAAGATAAACTGGTATTTCAAGCGTGTACATAATTTAAATGAGAAAAAAAACAAAAAACCGTGGGCTTATGCCATTATGGTAATTTAGAGGGTTTTAAACACCTATTTAATCTCTTACTCCAGAAGACACAGTCCTACCCAACTTAGTCTGACTCTTAACTGGACTACAACACTGCCCAGATACTTCCTCCGTTAAGGACAAAGTAAAATTTACATTGTAAGATTCACTTTACAATGTAAATCAACAAGACTGACGAGGATGATCACACCATTATTTCAGTTCATACTGCATGTCCAAGTGCAATCACACGTCCACGATCAAAACTTGAATATAATTACATGAAACGTTAGGAACCTCTTTAGTGCCTTGTTCTAATACTTCTGATATATAAAAAGGTATTTACAGATTAAAGCTCTTATCCAGCTGATACATAATTACTGCAAGTACCTGACTAATGCTTACAAGTATTGGCTAACAGATTCTGTTAAGATGAGGCACATGTTCACACTAATTCTGAGGACAAAAATCACGATACACGTATAGGCGTAAACAGCGATTGTTTAAACATTGGACTGTATAAATTACAGTAGTTAAGGCTTCCTATTGGATTACATTAATACATACAACTGCCAGCAAAGCACTCTTAAGGCGTACGCTTGGTCCGACTTGGTAGAATGAAAATGAACCTTTTGCCATTTCAAAGAAACGACCTTTTTCAAGTATGGAATACTGATCTGATGAGAAACCACACAGACACGGCAGACTGGTGGCTCGAAGAAGTTAACTGTAGTAAAGTGTTGTTTTAGCGGGTGTATGGCATGGGAGTTTTTAGAAAGCGGTTTGTAAGGACGTCTACACAATGCCCAATATCTTGACCAACCTCCCGCATTCAGGGTTTTACGTCCTCTGTAACATGGTCCTCTTCATATCTGTCGTCTTTGACTATCCCTTCATCGATACTCTCCAGCCTCAGTCTCTGCCCATCCAGGTATCTGGGTCTTGGAGTTGCCCTGGTCGTAAACGTCCCCCCCGGCAAGGCCATCCCGTCCCCAAAGAGGGTGAGCTTGGCATCATTCTCTATAGCCTTCGCTAGGCAGGAGGCAAATGAGTCCAGAGACTTATGTATCTCTGCTTGCACTTGGACAGTGGATTGGGAGGTGCCTTCTGCCAAGGAGGAAAAAGTACATGAGGAATAATTAGGGCCGCAATTAATTATTTTCATCATTGATTTATCTATTGATTATTATTTTTTGCAATTAGAGCCCAAAGTGAGGTCTTGACTGTTTACTTGCACTGTCTCATTTCGGATACTTCTGTTAGTACACTTCCATGTAGTACAATGTGTACACTATATATCCAATTACCCAATTTCCCCTCAGGGATGAGTCAAGTATTCTGATACGTACTTGTATAGTGTGTGAATTTCAACAGGGCCATTGTGCACTTACCAGAAATGATGACCGCAGCATTTGACTGCTTCTTCTTTTCTTTTTAATGGCGAATTGCAATCGGGCAGAACATTATCACCAACATTTTACCGCAACTGTCACCTGCCAAAATATCTGCCGGCTTGTTTGCTCACTTGACTTCTATTCAAATCAATTTTATTAAAAATGAACGTGCTTTTACTTGTTTGTGCGTGCCCCATTTCACGCGACACGGAAAATACACGGGGGGGTGACAATCGTGGTTAAATACTGGCGGTAATGCTCCGCCCGGTTACAATTGTGAAAAATAAAAAAGTGTAACATATTTGTGTAGTGTGGTGTTCACCATAGCAATCATAACTGCTTAACTATTCAGCACTCTACAAACCACAGAGACTCAAAAACTCTTAACCCTTGGCGTATATGTCTATTGATGTTTATCATTGTTCTATTTTGCAATAAATAAATCGGGGAAAAAAAGGTCGGAAACAATTGAGGGAAAAAAAACTGCAACGGCTGCGGCTTCCTCAGCCGCCATTTTCACAAGTTTGAAAATAGGACAGTCCCCCGCGCTTCCGCTATGTAGCTGAGATGGCGACCATTAAGGGTGAGAAGTGTCCGGCGTTTCACACTCAACTTTTTGACCATTATGAGTGCATCATCCGGGTACTCATAGTGCACTGCATGTTGCCATGATTGTCAGTGTGAACGCACTTCTGCACTCAAAATAGCAGGTGTAAGTACGGAGGAACACGAATTGTGACAGGAAGTGTCCGACCAGAAGCCAAAACACCCCAAAAGTATTCATTTTATAAGGATACTGATTGGAGAAAGGCAATACTAGCATTTATGACTTGAAACCTACAAATGGTTTTTATTTTTACTTGATAATTTATTAATTGATTACCAAATTATAATTAATTTTGTGTTGCTCAATGATTGCTTCAGCTCTATAAATGTGTCATCAGTTGTAGAAACACCACAGTTCAACACATAACAGTGAACATTACTCTCATTTAAATTCTATTCCATAGTTTTTATCCTAAATTATCAATAACATCTGTAAATGTTCACAGCACACCTATCACCCTGCTGACCAGGTGCTGATAACCCAGGGTCAGAGACAGCGCTACCCTCTGTCAGGAAGTAACACATACCTTTGGCTTGCTCCACCTGGTCTTCAAAGGTAACAGAGCTCCGCCTCTTGCCGGCTGCATTGCCATGGCAGTGGGGATGGGAGGAGCTGTCAGTGGAGAAGTTCTCCAGCAGCATCACATCTGTACCTGTGAGGAACACAAACCAGAAAGGTGGGTTAGTTAATGAAAATAAAACGGTAGGAGCAGTTTATAGAGAACATTTGCAGAACAAAACGGCTACGAAATATCTCCATGTTGTTCGTTTTTTTTTTTTTTTTTGAGTCCATCAACAGAATACACCAGTGGCATTCACTATCAGTCATTTGATGGTATTACACATAAGGGCATTATTACATGCCCTTATACCTGTCCAGCAACAAAGACATAAGCTATATAATTGGAATGTGAGGTTGACTCTACTAAAGCGGTAAGGGTATGATGCAAGAGAATATTTAACACCAAATACCAGCAAAGACACCCTCACAGGTTTCAGTGTGAATCAGCTTATCTCCAATTAAGACCAAGTATTTAACTGTTAATACAATTATTCCCATGTTATTTATAATTTCACAACAGATTAGACTGTTAAAACTGCAAGGTTGGGTGCCATTTTTCTCCAAGCAAGCCTTGTGTGCAACACTTACATGAGTCCTGAGTGAAACTGAAGCCAGTGTCTCCAGTACTGCTCCCAGAGGCCACCAGCTGCCCTCCACCAGCCAGCATGGCTGTCAGGTGTGGGGACATACCCAAATCTGCAGGGACACAACAGGTTCATCGATGACCATTTTACAGCAAACTGTCCTTCGTTCATAATCCCATTATAAACACTGAGACAGATAAAAAGAAATGCGTCCATTCCAATACAAACTTGAGTCTCACACAAAATGACATGCCTCACCTGTTATTCTGTTGGAGATGCTGAAGAGCCGGGACGTCCTTTGGCGTGTGGCGAAGGACTCTCTGTAGTAGCGATCTCCAAAGCATATCCCCAGTAGCTCCTTCCTAACTGTCTTATTCCACAGACCATAGATGAGCGGATGGCACACCGCACTGCAGAAGGACAGCCAGGCCACCAGAGTCTCCACCCCCTGAGACACACCCCCCCGGCCCCGCAATGCCTCGGTGCACACCACCCACACGTATGGCCCCCAGGTCACGAGGAAGGTGCCAATCACCACCAGTATGGTGATGAAGGCCTTGCACTGGCTCCCCGCATACACCAGGCTCCGTCGGCTGCTGTTAGAGGATGTGGAGGTGCTGGAGTTCTTGCGTCCGTTCCTCTGGGCAGCCCCGGAGTCATCCTGAGCCACCACCACCGTCCCGCAGTGAACCTTCCGGGCTTTCATGCGAGCCACGCGGAAAATGACGCCGTAACAGGCCAGCATGGCGATGAACGGCGGGAGGCTGCACCAGGTGACCCAGAAAGCCGTATACCCCGGTTCACGGTGCCAGGACGCAACACAGGTCCACTTGAAGCAATCAAACTCAAAGGAGGACCAGCCAAACAGAGGGGGCAGGCAGCCCACCAGGGAGTGCAGCCAAACATAGGCGATGACCACAACCGCCCGGTTTCCTGTGATCTTCATTGGGTAGATCATAGGGTAGAGAACTGCATAATACCTGTTGGAGTGAAAACAAAGCACTGTGTTGGAGTAGAGGAAAAGCAAGCTCTGTAATCTTGTACCCCCAGAGGTAGGTATAAAAAAATTATGACACTAGTGGTAGAACAGTAAATACTGTGTGCTGCATGGTGACATATGGACTTAGAGAGTACGTTTCATAGCCGCTTGTGATCCCTCTCGCAGGGGATAACAACTAAAACAAAAGTAGCATTCAACGTTACTTCCAACCACCCTATAACAACCCCTCCATAAACTCTGTAAATGTTGCTCTTTCATGGCACAGTACACAAGCTATGGAGTTGGCCTGTAATTCCCAAGTTTTCAAACTTGGGAATTACAGGCCAACTCATAATCAGATAAGCTGATTATGTGCAAACCGTGAGCATTTTTTTACTTCCTGCAAACAACATGAGCAAAGTAATGACTGAATGAAAGGTGCAATCATTTTTGTTGACATTCAGTGCTAGTAAACCAATATCATGCTTGTCCCGTGAATTGGGTAAATCTCCAAATCACTGGAGCATGTGGATTATTTAAAAAAAAAACAACCTGAAATTCAACTGAAAAAAAAACAGAATCCAGACAATTAAGCAGCGATTTGTGAGCACAGCTCTAAGCTCAAAACAAGAACCTCCAACCCCTTTTTAACCAGTAAAGTTGACTACAAACACGTATTCACAGCAGCAGCTGGGGGAAGGTAGCTGTAGTGGGAAGGAGGGGTAACACACATTCAACACTTGTGAACTGCCCGATGTACAGCAGCATACTAGTGACTACAGAGCAGGTCTGCAGAGGCAGCTGGGGGATAAATGCCTTGCTGAAAAGGCACAAGGAAAGGGAGTTTGATCTAAACTGGTCCAGGGATTCAAACAGTATCTTTTGGGTCAAGCGTCGTTTCTCTAGGCTCTAATGAAAGGAGAGATAGAGTAATTCTAGATCGACTCTATTAGCAAAATGAATATCATGTATTGTATCCAGGATGATTTTACTGGCATACGAGCACATTGTTATTTCATGGTTACAAGCATGCAGGTCTGCAGAGGCAGCTGGGGGATAAATGCATTGCTCAAAAGGCACAAGGAAAGGGAGTTTGAGCTAAATTGGTCCAGGGATTCAAACAGTCTATCTTTTGGGTCTCTAGGCTCTAATAAAAGGATAGAGAGTAATTCTAGATCAACTCTATTAGCAATATGAATATCATATATCACAGAAACTGGACAGTGTCCAGTGTGATTTTACAGGCATATGAGCACATTGTTATTTCATGGTTACAAGCATTACTCTGAAAAAAAAAAAAAAACCAGAACACTTCACAGGCTCAAATACTGCAAGCACAGTCATTTTATGGGTTGTTGGTTTATGGTGCAGCTTGCAGGCTTCCTTGTCTTTATAATTTGCAGAGAGTATGTCAAGGTTGAACTGTGTAAAATAACAGGAATACCAAAACAAAAACAAAAAAAGGCCATTTTCAGAATTAAATTTTAGGGTTAAATCAAACAT
This sequence comes from Lampris incognitus, assembly GCF_029633865.1. NCBI lineage: Eukaryota > Metazoa > Chordata > Actinopteri > Lampriformes > Lampridae > Lampris > Lampris incognitus. The sequence goes on along the minus strand of NC_079221.1, from coordinate 10,487,037 downwards.
GTTATTCAATTTTAGTGTATATTTCCACTTTAGTGACATTAAACGTGCACTTAGCTGATCCCCTCTTCCTTGAAAAGGTTAAGTCCAATGCATATGACTATAATTATTACCTGTGCAGTGTGGTACTGACCTGTCGATGGCAATAGCCCCCAGAGTGAGCATGCTTGCAGAGCTGATGAGCAGATAGAGCAAGGCAGTGAAGTTACACCACACCACGCCGAACACCCACTCCCTCTTTGCTGAGCTCACGGCCACAAAAGGCAACACCAATACGGACAGCAGCAGGTTGGACAGTGTGAGGCTGAACACAAACTTGTTGCTGGGTGTTAGCAGGTAAGGCCTCCGATAAAGGGTTACCACAATCAAGAGGTTCCCGAGGCAGGCCAGGAGCGTGATGGTCACAATCGAGACGGACTCCAAAACTGCCGGACCCTCGCCATGGCCCAGGGCCGTGCAGTTACGGCTGCTATTCATGGTGAGATATGGGGTCTCCGGTGGGGCGAATGCATTGTGGGAGACTGATGGGGAGGAAAGAGAAACAGGACATATAGCTGGAAAAACAATGTTTTACTGGGGTGTTACACCCACGTTACATGACTGATTTTTACAGCACTTTTCTAGTTTGAGGACACAAAGTGCTGTACTATGGAACACCTGCGTGACACTACAGTCTGACTGGCCCCAGAGGGAATCGAACTAACGTTTGCGAGTATCAGTGCCATGCTGAAGCACAGCTGGGCAATGTATCAACATCATAGTCACATCAGGAATGATCAATTCAACCTTGTGCATAAAAAATATCTTACAAAAGCGCCATTACTTAACCTCAACATATTGTTACAGTACTGATAAGATGTCCTATCCAGAATATGGTGATATTTGCTTTTGACAATATCACCAGCTGCACAGGAACACAGGAACTGGGAATCCACTCAAAGCACTGGGGATTATATAATGCTGTTATTATTAACTACTCTATACACAGTACATTTATTAAGTGCGCTTCATAGACACCTATATGACATGATGACTCGGGTTTGTTATTGGCTGCTTCATGGAAATCACAGCTCACACGGACCCGGTGGAAGCCGATCTGCCGCTGCCTTGTGCAGGGCAGCGGGGTTTGAAAACTGCCTTCCATCACAGACCGCCGCGTCCGAACATCCATCCGCCGCCCCAGTTGACGCTAGTTTGACTGGCAGCGGCGGAGACGTGCCCAGCATCCGCGGGGACGCAAAGTGCAGCGAGTAGAAAACAGCACCAAAGTGTGTCTGGGATAAGAGACACGTTATCTAAGTTATATTCTACACTTGCCCCCAGTCAGTTCAGCGGCGGAGCTAAACGCTGTACGTTCTTATAAGAACCTGAAAGCGTAAAAAAAAAAAAAAAAAGTACGTCGGGTCAACTCGCTAGTTAGCTTAGCATAGCTTAGCATGAACTTTCTCCATTGTCCTTAAAAAAAAAACCCACCAAAAAAATAATAATAAAATAATCCTGTATTCTTACCGGCGCTGCAGCTGCGTTGTTTCTCCACATTCTTCCCTCGAAATGTGGGTTTTTTTTTTTTTTACATTTTACTTATTCGGTGAAGTGCGGAAAACAACGCGGCGATCTTCCAACAACTCCGTTAACCCTTTTTGCCATCTTGGGTAGAAAATGCGGACGGACCAGACTTTGGGTGCAATGGCGTCCTCCCACCCCAACTTTAACTCTCCCCCTGCGTGTGTATGCGTGTGTGTGCGTGCGTGCGTGCGTGCGTGTGCGTGCGTGTGTATGCGTGCGTGTGTATGCGTGTGTGGTCTGGATTAGTTTCGGCATTACTTTCCGTCTTCGCGGCAGGTAGTTAGCTCCCTGGCAGGTCTGTGTTGTGGTTTGTATCCTGTGCATTTTCACTGTAACGTCTGACTATAACACATCTAATCACGATCTCTGAACCCAGGTGGAGGAGACGTCTCGTTACCCACTGGGCGGCCAGGTGTTTTCATTCTGTCTCGTTTCTTCTCTCGCCACCTTCGCTTAACGTAAAGCGCGTTGCATTGCGTGACGCGTGCAATAGATTTGATTGAAACACTGAAATAATTCAAAAGCAGCCCGGTGATGTTTCTAATACACGCTCAGTGTGCCGTCATGGTTCGGGTAATACGTGTGGCGGTCACTTGTTATGATATTTAATACTTTCTTTTTATTTATATTTCCAGACTAGGATTGGTGTGCGTTATGAATGAAGCGGTGTCGCTTGCAGCCTCCGGACCACCCAAGGAGATTAAAGCTTCGCGCACAATGACGTCACTTCCATACAGCCATTCAGAGAAAAGGGGGGCGGGGATAGTCTCCGTCCACTTGGTGGCGCACTTCCCACAGCACTTCCGCCTCAGCAATGAATACTGTCGTTCCCAGCATTGCAAAGAAAAACTAAACTATTAATTTCGGAGATTAGAAAATCGGGACCACTGTGATTCATGTATATATATGTAATCATAAATGACTCACGCAGACATATGTAATTATTTTATTATATAATATTTATACATATGATCATTTCTCATTTTGTCTATATGGTCAAATAGAATTTAGTAGTCATTCTGGATTGTGACGAGATGATTGGTTTTTATCTGTTTTGGCAAAAAAAACTTGAAAACAATGCATGTGATATAAGGGTAGCATCAGCCGAGCAGCATCATCGAATCCAGCATCGAGTCCAGGATGTGCCGAGTAAAATGAGATTGCAAGTACACTTAAAATTTACAATTTTGGACAAAACATTTATTTCACCCACACAGAAGGATCATTCGTCCTAGAAAACACTATACATTTGCTCAAGAAGGTCACAAAGCACTTGGCACTTAAAAGCGAGGGTAAGATTTCACAGTCAAAACTTCAGCATTGGAATCTGTGGAGTGAAGTCAGTCAGCAGAGAAACCATCAGACCCTACGGACACAAAAAAAGAGTTGTGCTTATGTAGCACATAAACACATCGAATAAAACTGCAGAGTTGTGAAAAACTAGGGTTTGCTTTCACCCATAATTAATTTATTGTAAATATTGTATATTGTTAATGTATATTCTTTTATTATTACTTTTTCTATATACATTTCCAAATGTTTTTCTTTTCTGTTGTTCGCACGGCCCCTTACCTCACCCCCACAAATAGCCGCTAACTTAAACAGGGCTCATATCCAACCTAGGTCAACCCAAACTCCAATCCCCTAACCTCATTCCCTCATTCCCCTAACCAGAGTTCATAGTCACCCTTTTATGTATATATTTTATGCTTTATATGGCTACTCAAGAAAGCTTTTTTAGTCTACATATATCTTTATGTATTTTGAATTTTTATCTATTATCATTGCATCATATATATATATATAATCCAGTGAGTCAAGTAAATTCTTTATGAGACAGTAAAAGCCTGTTTCATGCCATAAGCAATCATCAGCTGTCAATAAAGTTACTCGGGGAAGAACCTGAGTAGCTTCACTGACAGCTGATGATTGCTTATGGCAATTGTTTCATAAAGAATTTACTTGACTCACTGGATTATTTTGCTCATTTGTTGAGCACTTTCCCTACCGTTGAGTGTTTTTTTAACAAAGTTTTATATAGATAGATAGATGGATAGATAGATAGATAGATAGCATTTCCATGTACAAAATGTGCTATATAAATAAAGATTAACTGACTGAGTTAGAAATCAGAAACCACTTTTTTTTAAAATATGTGTGAATGAATTGTATATGTGTACTTGATTGTAAACTTGCTTGCTTCAAATTGCCTCTTGAGGAACAAGTAGTATTTTGAATTGAATTGAAACCAGTTTTATTAGCATACAAAAGGTACATCTATGATGATTTTGTCGCCTATAGGTGGCTCACCATAATGGTCCACTTTCTGTTCTCGGCCTCGGGGAAGACGAGGGAACGGTTAGAGTAGAACACCTCGTCATCCACCTCTTCCTGTTTCCGGGGAAGACAGTGCAGGAAGGTCCAGTCTGGGTTGGCCACACTTCCTGTCTGTTGTGGACACACAGGAAGTCACGATGGGGGACAAACTATAAAGCATGACAACAGTCTTCCAGTTTGCCCCTTAAAAAAGAGAATTCTATCTTTTGGCTCATTCTTCTTAACAATAACTTGGCCAACGCCAGACGAGTGCACGTCCATCCAGTTGTCGTCATGCTGTCACTCAGTAGACGACAGGAAGTGTTTGAGTGTTGCAAAAACTGATTGACAGCGACAATATGATTAAAGGTGTTTACATGTCTAGCCATTAAATAATCCGACTAACATCAGGATTCCATGTTTGAATCAAAACAACGCTTACTTTAGCTAAGACCCTCTTTAGACCATGGTAGAAAAACACAGTCGTCAATGTGTTTACCTTCATGGTAATCTGGTAACCATGGAAGTCCTTCAGCCTTTTCTTCTTCTCTTCCTCCTGGCCCATGCTGACCCAGGTATCTGTGACCAAGACGTCACTGCCACGGGCCGCCTCCATTGGGTCAGAGGTCAGAAGCAACTGAGTCCCATGCTGAGACAAAGCAATATGACCAACACATTAGCGATAACAGGCAGTTTAATAAATGAGCATTTCCTTGGAGCTGATGCAACAGATACAACAAAAAAGCAACTACATGTTGGGTAAATACTGTCAATGTCTGAAGTAACAACACATTAGAATAATCTGGTCTACTCGTGATTTTTTAGTTGTTTTTTTTTTCTTTCCCCTTTTTCTCCCCAGTTGTATCTGGCCAATTACCCCACTCTTCCGAGCTGTCTCGGTCGCTGCTCCACCCACTCTGCCGATCTGGAGAGGGCTGCAGACTACCACATATCTCCTCCAATACATGTGGAGTCACCAGCCACTTCTTTTCACCTGACAGTGAGGAGTTTCGCCAGGGGGACGTAGCACGTGGGAGGATCACGCTATTCCCCCCAGTTCCCCCTCCCCCCCTGAACAGGCGTCTTGACTGACCAGAGGAGGTAACATGAGGATTCGAACCGGCGATCCCCGTGTTACGAATAGACCAATGCAGCAAGTTCGGGGGGGCAGCCCGGGAACCACCGCAGCCACAGGCGACAACGTTAACCGGTTGACTAAAGGGTCCGACTCATTAGCCAAGGGCCAGCGAGTCTATTCATCCGTGATCGTTACAGTACTCCCCTCCTTCGGGAAGCATGTCTCCGCGCTTCAGCAAACCAACTCCCTCACGCCTCTGGGTGCACATGCTTCCAACGGAATAGACCGCCACGCCACCCGGACACCCTTTACTCATGATTTTTTTCAAGATCAAAATAGACTAGGTGACATTGCAAAGGTGGTCATAGGAAAATAGGATTAATTAAAATGCAAGGATTCGTTGCAAGAGGGATTTTCAGGGGCGAAAAAATCCACCTGGGGTGTAAAGAGTTGCTTACCAACAATTCAAAGATTTCAAACCAAGCAAAACACAAGAATGTTTTTATAAAAAAAATTTAAAAAAAGAGAAAAAAGCTCTGATCTATTGGTAGAGAGCCCATTAGATTAGAAGCAGTTGGTGCATAATGACTTTATATGTTGAGGATTTCACCTGTTTGGAGAGTCTCTGTGCCTCCTGAATTACACTATCTTTTGGCTCATAACCCTGAGAATGAAGAGAGAACATGGGGTTATCATCATTGACTTACATCACAACAGATTACCACGAGTTGTTTTGCCCCAATAACTCTGGTCACATAAGAGGTAACTAGGGAGCTCAAACGCTAAAGTATTACCTATTCGCATTTCTACCAGCAAACTGGGAAACTCTGGAAAGTATTAGCAAGAGGCAGCAAGGGAGAGACAGTGAGGGGTGGATATACAGACAGACACAAAACAAATGAAAACGGGCAAGTGTGAAGCATATTGTAAACAGAACTAAACCTTGGGTGTGGCGATCTTAAGGTGTACCCCCAGTTTGGCCGCGGTCATCATGAAAGAGTGGAGGACGTTGTTCCCATCTCCGATCCAGCTCACCGTTAGTCCGCTGAGCGATCCATAATGCTCCTGCAAGGAAAGAGATTTAGAAAACGGCTTCATTTCATTCAATGCACAAAAAGCACTGATGAAAAACTCGAGGGCATCACGGTGCAAAGCTGTAGCCCTGGGGAATGTTTTGTCTGGGATAGCTTCACCTGTAAGGTGAGGAAGTCAGCCAGGATCTGGATTGGGTGGTACAGATCAGACAAGCCATTAATGATGGGGATGGAGGCCTCTTTATCCAGCTCCTCCTGCGTGGAGTGGCTATACACCCGTGCCAAGACAATGTCACAGAGTCCTGAGAGAACCCTGTGGTAGTATGACAATACCACCACCACCACAATAACAACAACAACAACATTAACAACACCAACAACACCAACAAAAATAATTTAAAGAGCACTTTTCAATGTCACAGCACTATCTTCATCACAGCAAAACAATGTAGGGCGCATAAAAACTGAATAAAATGAAAAATCAAAATGCACAATGACAAATGGACACGATGCAAAATAATTAAAGTCATTCAAACACCAAGAAAACTAAGCCAATAAAATGAGACGCAGTGTAAAAGCAGGGACTAATTCACCAGCTCTGAGGCTGAGAGAGATGCACTTCGAATGTTTAGGGGCAATCTGGGGTCTAAACTTTATCAGAGGCTGCAAATGCCGGAAAAGGGTTGGACACCAGATCAAATCCCTGATTTGCTGAAGATAAAAAAATCTGGGCACAGAAAGTGAACGAGTGTCATGAAAAATGTGGTAAGAAGCCGTAAACAACAACACGGAGAGACAGTTGCAGACCATCCGGTGCACCTAGAAAAGATGCCCCATGAAAACTCTGGCATGACGAGGCCACAAAATCCAAATGACGATTCAAATTGTGAACAAAAGCTGAGGGTGTGTGCACTTGACGGTTTCCAAGAAGAAATCATTCATTATGTCAAGAAACATGGTGTTGGCTGGGAAACCAGCAGGTTGGACCAAATAAGAGATTACGCCGTTCATGCAGAAAAGGTGGCAACCAGCTCTGTTGAAAAGAACAGAGCCAAACAAGAAAAGTGAGCTGCAAAACTCCAGATGGCCCAGCTCCAAGTATTCCAGGCTCAAGGCACTGGCTGAGGACATAGCCAAGGAAGAGGCAGGGACAGAGGGCAAATGACAAGAGGTGGTGTCAGCATACAAGTGACAGAGGGATGCTGGAACTGCGGGGCGACAGACCGTTGGCACAGAGACTGTCTACCGGGAGCACCCAGCTCCAGAGGGGCCAAGCAGGGAGGACGTGACAGAGGTGGCGCACCAATGGCAGCAGACTATCACCACTGGGCGGGGGATAAGGCATGCTGGGCGGCAGAGGTGGACGGCAACAGACGATCTAGTGAACACACAAGTCAATCAGGTATCAAATGAGATAACAGAGCACCTCCCAAAGCTAACTAACAATACAGGGAAAAGATTGCTCCTTCCTGGTTGATTCAGGTGCAACACTTTCAATGCTGAGAAAGGAAGAATTCACTGAGCCAGTAAAAATGAGTGGCAGATACATCAGCACCCTTGGGGCGGGGGTGACAATAATGTCACCATTTGGCCAGAAATTCAAGCACTCTTTCACACTATCAGACATGTGTCCAGTGAATCTACTAGGGAGAGGAGATCTGATGTGTGCATTGGGATTGAAGCTGACCTGTTCTAATAAGGGGGTTGCTATAGAGCAGGAAAACACCAAAGCAATGCAAATGATCAAATTATGGACAGACCCAACTCTATACATATATCAATGGGACTGACTTATCTGCGCATGGTCCCTGTTCAATCTCCAGGGAATTAGTGAAGGAAGCTCAGCTAGCGCTATTAGCAGGCTCGTTCATGTCACCAGCAGATCTACATTGTGCAGTGCATGTGGCATCAGAGACAGATGAAGAGTTTGAGGAAATATGGTTCAAGAGAGCACAGGAAAGTGACAAGTAAGGTGATGTATTGGGACAAAGAAAGGTGCACATTGGCATTACGTCTATCATCTGAGGTTACTGCCAGGTACTGATGTGTTTATGGCTCAGAACCCCACATACCAGTGGCTCACAGGTTAGCACTGCTGCCTCACAGCAAGAAGGTCAGACAGAGGGACAGACCATGGAGTGGCATTTTGCACAGGACCTGCAAGCATTTGGTGTGCATTAGGGCTCCAAATGTAGCAAACCCACACACAATTTTGACTCAGGTTCCTTCTCCGTGGTTGATGTTGCTATTGCATTTTTCAGTGTACTCTTACAACCAGACTCTCAGTTCTGGTTTGCATTTTCATTTCAAGGGAAATCTTACACATTCACAATAATGACTCGGGGGTTTGTTGACTCACCATCAGTGTACTCAGCAGGATAGCAGGAAAAGACAGTTTTGCCTGAAGGAAGTACATTGGTTCAGTATGTAGATGATCTGATGATTTTGTTCACCAAATGAGGATGTATGCCAGGGGTCCCCAATAGGCGGCCCGCGGGGCCACGTCCGGCCCATGACGGGTTGATTTATGGTCCCCGAGAATTTTTGGAGAAATGCCAGAAGAATTTTTTTATTTCCCTACCCCCCCCCCAAAAAAAAATATTAATTTCTTAGTAAAAGTAAGACTGGTAATATATCGAAAAATAGATGAAAAATCTCTGTTTAAATTATAATACCTGCAACGTATCGACACCGAAACAAACTAACGAACAACATGCTGCTGGAGGTTGAGTGGCCCGTGGTTTTAAAAGTGGCCCTAAAAGTGGCCCGCTATGAACAGTAATTGGGGACCCCTGATGTATGCAAAAAGGACACGGTGGCACTGCTAAAAGTCCTCGCAGAACAAGGCCATGAAGCTACCCTATCCAACTTACAGTTTGTGCAGACAGAGATGACATTCTAGGGTCATGTAATATCCCAGAATGGTAAGCACCTGAGTAAAAATCGCACGACAGCGATATTGGATATTCCAAAACCCAAAACTAAGCAACAGATGATGTCATTCTTAGGCATGACTGGGTATTATTGAAAACATGGATACCAGACTATGCCTATTATGAGGTACCACTGCTGAATATCAAACATGGCCATAATTGGCAACCCCAGGATGAGGTTAATTGGTTCAGTATGATGATTTGTTCACCAGATGAGGAAGCATGCAAAAACGACATGGTACCACAGCTGAAATTCCTTATAGAACAAGACCACAAGGCTAGCCTATCCAAATTACAGTTTGTGCAGACAGAGATGACATTCTTGGGTCATGTAAAATCCCAGAATGGTAAGCGCCTGAGTACAAATCAAGTGAAAACAACATTGGATATTCCAAAACCCAAAACTAAGCGACAGATGATGTCATTCTTAGGCATGACTGGCTATTGCAGACATGGATACCAGACTATGCCTACTATAAAGGTACCATTACTGAATATAAAACATGGCCATAATTTGAAACCACAGGATGAGGTTAATTGGTTCAGTATGTAGATGATCTGATGACTTGTTCACCGAATGAGGATGCACGCATGCAAAAACGACATGGTGGCACTGCTAAAATTTCTTGCAGAACAAGGCCACAAGGCTAGCCTATCCAAATTACAGTTTGTGCAGAAACAGATGACATTCTTGAGTCATGTAAAATCCCAGAATGGTAAGCGCCTGAGCACAAATCGCATGAAAGCAACATTGGATATTCCAAAACCCAAACTAAGAGACAGACATGTCATTCTTAGGCACGACTGGGTATAGCAGACCATGGATACTAGGCTATGCCTACTATGAGGGACCATTGCCGAATATCACACTTGGCCATAATTTGAAACCACAGGATGAGGTTCACTGGACACCACAGGCTGAAGAAACCTTCGTTGAATTAAAACAACAGCTGACCATTGCTCTGACATTAGGGCTACCAGACGTAACCAGCTCATTCACGTAGACTGAGGATGAAAAGCTGGGCTACCTGACTTCAGTGTTACTACAGGGGCATGGAGAGATGCAGAGGCTGGTGGCATATTTCTCAGCAAAGCTAGATGAGGTGGCACAAGGTCAACCACTTTGTCTACATGCTGTAGCAGCAGCAAAGAAGGCAGTGATAGCATCATGTGACATTGTGACCTGGACACTGCTTGGTATCCACCCCCTGCCAAGGACCGTGTGGTGGCTGCAGGCACATCAGCCACTCCATGTAAAAAGCTGTCATGGCATCGTCCCACTATGCAGATCCAGGATCGGCCTCTACGCCCACCTGAGGACCCAGAGGGAGGATGGTCTCTGAAAAATAAACTTTTGAAATGTTGTGCAGAGAGAGGGTTGGGTGGAGGTGTTACCGTTAGTGTTAATGGCTATGAGAACCAGGGTAAGATCAAAATCTGGGTTATCTCTGTACGAGATCCTCACAGGGAGACCCATGATAACAGGCCTCCACCTGCAAAGGAGATGCCGAATGCTGATCTCTTGGATGACACCATGATTACATACTAGGTACAATTAAACAAAGTGATGCGCTCAGTTCACCCAAGGGCAGCAGCAGAATTACCACAACCTCAGGAGGGTCAGCACCATGATCTGCAACTGGAGGACTGGATCTCGGTTAAGGACCAGACCATACCAGGTGCTCCTAACAACTCCAACAGTGGTAAAGATCGCTGAGAGGGCCATGTTGATCCACACCAACCATTGCAGATGGGCTCCAAGCCTCCAGGAAGACACTGAGGGTCTAAGGATGGAGGACAGTGGTGCAAGACCCACTCCACCCACAGAGGACAAGAGGTAAACGATCCCAGGAATAGGATTGATGCCAGCAGCAGGTAGTGGCAGTGGCAAGGCTCAACGCTGTCCGCAGGCAGTAGCAACAATGGAAAAGGAGGAATCAAATTAAAGTCATTGTAGTAATGAGGCCATCGTCTGAGAGCAGGCCCTGGCATCCTTTTAGGAGAATGGGGTGTGGTCTCAGGGGAACGATGTGTTGGCTTGCAATGATGACTATTGTGATTGTTGGTCCCATTTTATGGGTATTTGATTTTCCACAAGATGACAATACTGTAACAACCCCATTACATTCTCATCCACTGCCCTTCACCTTAAACACTGGCAAATTGTCAAATGTGCAGATGACAGGAAACTAATGTCCTTTCTGTGCAGGATTTGATATGTTTGGATGTCTTTTAATGTATTTTTCTTACAGAAAGTGAGCACAAAAAGCTCAAAGGGGGGAAAGATCATTGGAAAAACACAACATTGCCTTGACATGATGTGACCAGGTCAACAGGAAGGACTCTCTGTGCTTTATCAGATAGCAACACCTCAGCAGTGGGGGGGGGGGGGCAGACAACCACAGACAATCGCTGCAAGCGGCTGCCGAGCAGATAACAGCTGGAAGCAGGAGTTCAAAATAGAGCAAAAGTAGAGAGAAGGGAAGCTGTGCAACTGCATCCACACTGAATGTATAGATGGAGACTTAGATAAGGAGGAAAAGAAAGAACAACAGCCTTAGAGTCACCACTCACGGGGGGGGGGGGTGCACCTGCTTACTATAGAGTAGGGGCGCTCTCAGGGAAGGATGCACACTCTTTTAATATGCTTATGTGTGCCATGCTTGCAAGCATGAATAAAGTTTGATAGTACTGCGAGGAACTTTATCTCAGAATCCTCTGTGTTTAGACAAATGAGTAGTCTTGTATAGTATTACCACGACAATGAGAAACACCCACAATGCAGCGGTAACTCCAGCCGCTTCTGTATCTCTGCTCATTGGCCTACAAGACCCCATTTACACCAGGTATAATGGGGTCCGTTTTTTTTACCTGTTTTTGAACAGTAAACATAGTTGGCATTTTCCATAGTGTGCATAGTGCACACAAAGAATGAGATGCAAACACAAAGCAGATACAGTGCACACAATAAGAATGCATATGGTTGCAACGTACATCTACTGATGGACTTGGACAGTGATGGAACCTGTGGTCATCAGGTGTTTCGGGACACCCTCACTCATGTAAGCTGGAAGTGATCAAGTCCTGGGTTGTGTCCAAGTAGCATGTGACCACGGACTGCTCCTTTTTATCCACAGCCATCTAGAGGCCTTCTCTGCTGCCTCTGTAGTGGTTCTGACGGCTTTCCTTTTTTACTTAGCATGCTTCCTCACATTGGCGTCCTCCATGCGCTCCTCCCAGGGAACTGTGAGCTCCAGCATGACCACCTGTTTTCATGTCTCAGAGAACAGCACAATGTTTGGTCTCAAGGTGGTCTCCATGATGATTTCCGGGAATTGGAGCTGTTTCTTCAGGTCTGCCTTCATTTGCCAGTCGGGTGCTGTTCCAAAGAATCCTGCAGACACCTTTGACTAGGGCTTCTCTCCAGCTTTGGCATAGGTGACTGCCTGCCTTGCCGACCGGAGACAGTTGCTCTGGTCCATGGCATTACAGACGGTCTCAGCTATCACCTTTAGCACTTGGTCATGGCACGAGCGATAGCAACCTTCACCCACTGCTTTTGGGCAACAGCTAAAGATGGGCTGAAGTGTTATTTTTCTGAGGCACAAGGGACATGCTGATGTGTCAACCTTGCCCCAGCAGAAGAGACTGGATGGGCTGGGTAGGATGTCATAAACTGAATGAATCAGGAACTTGATACAGAAAGGCTCAGCCTGCCACAGCTCGGACCAAGAGATATTGCAATATGTCACCTGTTCACATCTTATCCATGCGCCTTACTGTCGCATCCCCACCATCTGACTTGAATGCAGCTCCTCGATCCCAGCTCTCGCCTCCTCTTGGACCAGTCAGCGCCTGTCTTTACCCTGGGCTTTGTCATAGCGGGATGATGGAAATCTACCAAGCCCTGCTCATCCACATGCCACTGCTCCCACCAGCATGCTGTGATGTAGCCGAGAATCTACTGGTCCACTGCCTCCTGCCAGTGTTGTTGTACTCGAGTCCAGGACTCGGACTCGAGTCTGACTAGAGTCCTGATTTTCAGGACTCGTGACTCGACTTGGACTTGAGCACTGATGACTCGGACTTGGACTCGAGCACTGACTGCATTCGGACTCGGAAGTTGGAGATGAGGACTCGGACTTGTTAATTGATAAAGACTGTTTTTTTGTTTTTGTTAGTTTGTGTGTGTGTGTGTGTGTGCGCGCGCACACACATGTGAGTGCATTTGTTTGGTTATTGTGTCACAAAGTAAATAAACTCCCTTTGAAATGGTGACAGCTGTGTCACGTTTGTTTATTGTAGACCTTTTTTATTTGTATGTCAGCTTTTTTCTTTAAATTTATTTCTGATTTTTCCCTTTTTCTCCCAATTTAGTGGCCAATCGCTCCCTATTTTAATTCAAACACCCACTCTCGTACTGCATGTGTTCGCCAACTGCATCTCTCCAGCCGGCAGTCTGGAAGGAGACGCCTCCCCACTTTCGTGACAAGGCGACTCCGGGCCGAACCGCTGCTTTTTCCGACACACCCAGAGACGCATTCATGTGATGAACACAAGCCGACTCCGCCCCCCTCCCGAAGACAGTGTTACCAATGATCGCTGCTTCATCGAGTCCGGCCATAGTCGGATCTGATGAGACCGAGGCACGAACCCCGGTCCCCAGTGGGCAACTGCATCGACACAAAGCCGATGCTTAGACTGCCACACCCCTGCGGACCCGCTTGTATGTCAGCTTTTTTACGGTGCCAGAGTGGAGCACTGGAGCCCATCTTGGAACTCGACTCAAACTCAACCTTGATGACTCGGATTGACTCAGGTAATGGGGACTTGACTCGGACTCGACTTGGACTCTTCTTTGGGGACTCGGATTCGAACACTGGGGACTCGAGACTCGACCTTGAGGTTTAGTGACTCGACTACAAAAATGCCTCCTGTACCTCACCCCCCCAAAACACATCCACACACTTTTTCCCCAGTCCTCACCACGATGCAATTGGCAAGACTGAATTGTCGATTATCTAGATATCATATCCTGACACTGATTTGATCCTATCAGGTGTCAATAGGGACTTAAGAGTGTGGTTGTAGTTAGGGAGAAGCTTCCAGGTGTGAATGTGGAGAACAGTGTGAGTGAGAAGCATGCTGTCTCTATGAAAATTATCATAAACCCTCATTCAACTTTTCCTGCATGCGTAAACATTTAAAATAAATTTAAAAGCAAACAGCCAAAAAGCCATTAGCTACTGACTTGATCTTTACAACACAACATGAGGCCAACTCCCAATGGGCACTGTATAAGAGACAAGTAAAAGTAAACGTAATCTCACCTGGCTGTGTCTTTATAGCTCTCATTAACACCTAGGTGGATGTCCTGGGGTGTGAGGAAACATGGGTGCCCACCCAGCAGAGCAAAACCTGCAAGGAAAGCCACACATGCAAATAACCACATTTTCCTTGACAAATGTGAAAAACCTTCACAGCTAACAAAATAATTACATGACTGGGTAATTATCAGCAGTTATATACGTATATAAATGTAATGATTATTATTATTATTATTGTAGGTGTTGATGTGGAAAATTAAGCAGAAAACGGAGAGAGGAGAGGGATATCCATAGGCAGAGCAGTCCTTTTCAGAGAGACAGTAAAAGTGGCCTTTCAGCACTTTAATTGTGTCCTGTTCAACACTGACCTTTTGGCCGGTGAACACAGAGGCACTGTCCATTTCCACGACATAAAGCACACTCATCCGAAGTACTTACACTTATGCATGTACATCAGAATACTTAACGCATCAATGTGCAGCTCATATGCTCCGCAGACTTGAATGATTCAATACTGACAAGGACTTTGATAACAGCCGGACACCAGTGAGTGATCTAAACTGAAGATATAGCTTTGTCCTCTCTGCTATCCATGACCTCGACAAGCACATCCACCCCTCAGTAATACCAAACCAACACCACCTTATTTCGGTGTAATGTCAGTCTGTACTGTGTAATGTCTCTCTTAATTCATATGTATTACTGTATTACAGCGTCATGTCTGACTTACCGGGTCGTGCGTCTGTCAGTTTCTATATATACAATACTTGAACCAACTGTGAAAGAGAATTTCCTTTCTGAGGACAATAATCTATCTATCTATCTATCCATCTAATCAAACATCCTCATCACTGACAGACAGACAGACAGACAGATAGACAGATAGATAGATAGATAGATAGATAGATAGATAGATAGATAGATAGATAGATAGATAGATAGACTACATGCATGCAGAGCCAACGTGTACAGACCTGTTTCGGTGGACATTCTGGTTCTGGTGCTCCTCTTCTCAAATATCATGGCAATCGACTTCCCTTGAAGAAGAGGAAGGTACTGAAAATAGAAATGACAGTTATCTCAACTGATCCCAGATCAGAGACAATTAAATACCCCCCCCCCGTGTTAACAGGCCAATTGAACACATCTGACTTTTCTACCTGCTTTTCATACTTGATCCGATGTTTCAGATCCGCTGAAGCCCACAGGAGACTCTTGATTTCATGTGAATTGAAGTCTTTCAGTGTGAGAAAACTGCGGCCCTTTAAATTCACTGAATTTAGGCACGCTGCCCCGGTACTGAAAAATACATTTCAAAAGACAACTTAACAATTTCTCCTGACTCCTCATAACCTCTTCAACATGTGACTGGACAGACAAGAAAAGGGAAGACCTGTCCTCCGTCTGCATGTTACGCGAGCGGTTGCCGGCTGCAGTCTCTTACCTGATCCCCCGAAAGACTCGCAGAGTTTTCAAACATCTGAAAAGGGGATTGTTTGCAGCCAACAATTTGTTTGACATCGCAGCTTTGGGTTTGCAGCTGTTGTTTGCAACGTCGTCTTCTTATTTCGTCAGAAAGTCCTTCACTCCGAGAGGCGTGAGCGGCCGCAACGTGGACGTCACGTTTAAAAGACCACACGAACATACGGGTATTTGGGGGCGGGGCCCAATCTGTCAGCGTGCTGGAGGCGCAAGCGGACAGGCTATCGGCGTTGGGGCGGCATGATCGTTTGTTCATAAATCTGATATAGCTTTTTTTAGCGTCAGTGCGTAGCTATGGCGAAGCGGTGTGGTGCCGGGACTTGCAAGAACTATCATCTCCTGAAACACGAAGACGGCAGCTCCAAATATTCCCGACGTTGCAATTTAGTGTTACTATTATCCAGAGGCGTTGTTAGGATCTTAAAACATTGGGGGCTTAAGCCCACCCCAGAAGTCTTTAGATTTTCATTTGATAATTGCACCACATTGAAGTTATTTCAGAGACTGGGACGGCGTGCTCTACCAAAAGGTTGCGGTCAGGCGCGTAGGCGGGCCTTCGTCAAACTAAAATGAGTGCAACCTGAGTTCTCACTCAATTTGATATCATTTCTATTTTCAGCAGCAGGAGTTAAACCCTGATAAAATTATAGCCTTGACATCAACGAAGCAGTCATATTGTATGTTGCCAATGCTTTCTTCAATATTCAAAATTGACCAACCCTTGTCTCATAGCATCTGCTTCTATTGTGTGATGAGGGCTCAATATCTGTCTATCTGATACTCTCCTCTTCTTCACTTCTCTAGTAGCTCTTTCGGTGTCTCATCTGTCTGTTGCACTCCTCGTCGCCTCTGCTCTCCCCTCTTGCGCTCTTCTCTCTCCTGTCCTGGTCATAAAAAGGATGCAATCAGCATATGCCAATCAAAATCTAACCAAATCTCTAATTTTTCCAATGTGATAATTCGATCATAAACACGTGTTAGTTATCAATCTATTTTATACACAGACTTAACCAATTATTTGAACACACCAACCAATATCAGGTTATACAAAAGAAAACCATTAATGCACTATTCCATCTCATAGGGGCTAAATCAAATCAAATCAAATCAATTTTATTTGTATAGCCCAATATCACAAATTACAAATTTGCCTCAGTGGGCTTAACAGCAACACAACATCCTGTCCTTAGACCCTCTCATCGGATAAGGAACAACTCCCTTAAAAACCCCTTTAACAGGGAGAAAAAATAGGAAGAAACCTCAGGGAGAGCAACAGAGGAGGGATCTCTCTCCCAAGACGGACAGCGTGCAATGGATGTTGTGTTCACGCAATTTACATAATACAACATTGAAAGAGAACAACAGAATTATAATGGACATAAAATTTATGAAGAACATGATGCACAGGATGCCAAGCAGTGTCCACATGCCAACGGAACAGTCCAGGACCCAAGCCACGCAATCAGCATCATCATGTAAAAAAAGAAAAAACTTATGTGAGGAGAGGAAGGGCAGGCAGCATCCAAATGACGACCACCATCACCACGGAGACCTGGGAGGAGAACCGACTGCACATGCACGCAAGAGAGACTCACATGACACCACGTACACACACACACATACACACACAAACACACACAATGCATGTTGCATTTGCTCACAGCGAAAGAGCTCTCCTGCACACACTATTTAACCCAAATGAAGGCTAATTAAATAAGGTCGTCCTCTGTGTGGAGTTTGTATGTTCTCCCCGTGTCTGTTTGGGTTTCCTCCAGGTGCTCCGGTTTCCTCCCACAGTCCAAAGACATGTAGGTCAGGTGAATCGGCCGTACTAAATTGTCCCTAGGTGTGACTGTGTGTGTGTGTGTGTGTGTAAGCCATGCGATGGCCTTGCGGCCGCGAATTTCCAAATCGCAGGGTGGCAGGGGAAGGCTCATCAATATTCATAAAAGCGCTACCTGATTGGCCGGTGAAACGTTGCCGCTCTGACGTTCGCGTTGCTCCTGTCAAAGCACGTGATTCCTTCATTGCCCTGACAATGCATGGCTAGTCAGCTATGTTAGCTAGTATTACATCAATATATTGTGGTGAACGTAGAAGTTATGAAAAATACAATATTATACATATTTATCAAAACAACTACTTGTCCTATCTCTGTATATTAATGTAATCCTATCGCTACCACAGATATACTGAAAACATGTCTTCATTATTTTCTCCATTATTTTCATAGGCGCAGTAATGCACACCAGACTAGTCTACTACTACTTTCGGCTGCTCCCGTTAGGGGTCGCCACAGCGGATCATCCGTTTCCATTTCTTCCTGTCTTCTGCGTCTTCCTCTGTCACACCAGCCACCTGCATGTCTTCCCTCACTACATCCATAAACCTCCTCTTTGGCCTTCCTCTTCTCCTCTTCCCTGGCAGCTCCATATTCAGCATCCTTCTCCCAATATACTCAGCATCTCTCCTCCACACATGTCCAAGCCATCTCAATCTTGCCTCTCTTGCTTTGTCTCCAAACCGTCCAACCTGAGCGGTCCCTCTAATATAATCGTTCCTAATCCTGTCCTTCTTCGTTACTCCCAGTGAAAATCTTAGCATCTTCAACTCTGCCACCTCCAGCTCCGCCTCCTGTCTTTTCGTCAGTGCCACTGTCTCCAAACCATATAACATAGCTGGTCTCACAACCATCTTGTAAACTTTCCCTTTAACTCTTGCTGATACCCTTCTGTCGCAAATCACTCCTGACACTCTTTTCCACCCAATGGACACCAGACTAGTACTGGCGAGAAAGAGTATACATCAGCTTCAGTAACGTTAGGAATTCTGGAGGGAGAGAAGTAGCCGCATTTTGAGGATCTGACCCTTAAGGGGGCTCAACCTACAATAATTGTGAAATATGTGTAACACAAATATGTGTGAAATATGTGTAACATTATAATACATTCCCTTACAAAAATGCCTTCTGGCAAACACTTGTGGCAAACCTCTAGCAAAGTTGCTGCAAGTTTATAATAAAGAAATATGCCAACACATAAATTATGTAATTAATATTAATTTAATCAGGGGAAACCTGTGTGTTTGTGTGTGTGTGTGTTTGACGTTTTAATCACAATATTTACATGACCTGTGAATTCATTTTTCAGAACTTGTATGTATATATTTACTTTTTTTTTAAAGGCATAGTCTGATTTGTTTGAGAATTTTTTTGTCCTTTAAATCAGAATACTTAGGCCTATATAAACATGCTTTTTTTTAAAAAATACATTCATTCATTCATCATCAGCCGCTTCTCCAGGGTCGGGTCGCGATGGCAGCAAGCTAAGTAGGGCACTCCAGATGTCCCTCTCCCCAGCAACACCCTCCAGCTCCTCCTGGGGGATCCCAAGGAGTTCCCAGGCCAGATTGGACATGTAGTTCCTCCAGCGAGTTCTGAGTTTACCCCGGGATCTCCTCCCAGTTGGCCGTGCCTGGTAAACCTCCAAAGGAAGGCACCCAGGAGGCATCCTAATCAGATGCCTGAACCACCTCAACTAGCCCCTTTTGACGCAAAGGAGCAGCGGCTCTACTCCAAGCTCCCTCCAGATGTTCGAGCTCCTCACCCTATCTCTAAGGCTGAGCCCAGACAACCTACGGAGGAAACTCATTTCAGCCGCTTGTATCTGCGATCTCACCCTTTCGGTCAGTACCCGAGATACTTGAACTCCTTCACTTGAGGCACTGCTCCCCTCCGGTGAGCGCCTGGTGGCCGGGCCTTGGCCCATGGGGCCCGGTTGGGCCCAGCCCAAAAAAAAACATGGAGCCACCACCCCCTGGACCCATCACACGTGGGGATGAGCATTGGGGTAGGGCGCAATGAGAGCCGGATGGCAGGCAAAGGCAGGGACAGGGGTGTGCCAACTTCCGGCATCGCAGATTGGTCCTCGGGATGTGTAATGTTACCTCTCTGGCAGGGAAGGAGCCTGAGCTGGTGTGGGAAGTGGAGCGGTATCAACTAGATAGAGTTGGGCTCACCTCCACACATAGCATGGGCTCTGGTACCAAACACTTGGAGAGGGGCTGGACTCATGACTTTTCTGGTGTTGGCCAAGGTGACAGGCGCAGGGCAGGTGTGGGGATACTCACAAGTCCCCAGTTGAGCGCCGCCGTGTTGGAGTTCTACCCAGGGAATGAGAGGGTTACCTCTATACGACTGGGGGAAAGGCTCTGACTGTTGTGTGTGCTTATGCACCGAATAGCAGTTTGGAGTATCCAGCCTTCTTAGAGTCTCTGGGTGGTGTCCTGGATAGGGCTCCGCTTCAGGACTCTATAGTTCTGCTGGGGGACTTCAACGCTCACGTGGGCAATGATGGAGAAACCTGGAGGGATGTGATTGGGAGGTACAGCCTCCTCGATCTGAACCCAAGCAGTGCCTTGTTATTGGACTTCTGTGTGAGTCATGGACTGGCAATAACAAACACCATGTTCAAACATAAGGTAGTTCATAAGTGTACTTGGTACCAGAACACCTTAGGCCGAAGATCGATGATAGATTTTGTGTCGTATCATCAGATCTGCGGCCGTATGTTTTGGAAACTAGGGTGAAGAGAGGAGCAGAGCTGTCAACTGATCACCACCTGGTGGTGAGTTAGATCAGATGGCGAGGAAGGCTGCTGGACAGACCTGGCAAACCCAAACGTGTAGTGAGGGTGAACTGGGAACATCTGGCAGAGGCCCCTGTCCGTGAGGTCTTCCACTCCCACCTCTGGAAGAAGTTCTCGTGTATCCTGAGGGAGGCTGGGGAAATAGAGTCTGAGTGGGCCATGTTCAAAGCCTCTATTGTGGATGTGGCAGGCAGGAGCTGTGGTCATAAGGTCATCGTGCCCGTCGAGGCAGCAACCTAAGAACCCGCTGGTGGACACCAGCGTCAAGGGAAGTTGTCAGGCTGAAGAAGGAGGCCTTTCGGACTTGGTTGGCCCCAGGGGTCTCCTGAAGCAGCAGACAGGTACCGGGAGGCCAGAAGGGCTGCCACTTCGGCGGTTGCAGAAGTAAAAACTCGGTTGTGGGTGGAGTTCGGTGAGGCTATAGAGGACTTTTGGTTGGCCTCAAGGAAGTTCTGGAAAACCATCCGGCGACTCAGGAAGGGGAAGCAGGGCTTGACTCAGGCTGTGTTCAGCCAGGGAGGAGAACTGTTGACCCGGACTGGGAATGTTGTCGAGCAGTGGAAAGAACACTTTGAGGAGCTCCTAAACCCAACTAACACATCCTGAGTGGAGGAGGTAGAGTCATAAGACACAGGGGAAGCCCCACCCATATCCCTGGCAGAGGTCTCTGAGGTAGTTAAAAAGCTCCTAGGTGGCAAGGTGCCAAGTGTGGATGAGATTTGCCCTGAGTTGCTAAAGGCTCTGGACATTGTTGGGCTGTCTTGGTTGACACGCCTCTTCAGTGTTGCGTGGAGGTCGGGTACCTGTGGAGTGGCAGACTGGGGTGATGGTTCCCATATTCAAAAAGGGGGACCGGAGGGTGTGCTCCAATTATCGGGGCATCACATTGCTCAGCCTCGCTGGGAAGGTGTACTCTAGGGTGCTCGAAAGGAGTCTCTGACCGACTGTCTAACCTCGGATCCAGGAGGAACAATGCGGATTCCGTCCTGGCCATGGAACATTGGAACAACTCTTTACCCTTGTGGAAGTGCTGAGTGGGGCATGAGAGTTTGACCAGCCAGTCTACATGTGTTTTGTGGACTTGGAGAAGGCTTACGACCATGTACCCCAGGGCATTCTGTGGGGGGTACTGCGGGAGTATGGGGTACTGGGGCAGTTGCTACAAGCCATCCAGTCCTTGTATAACCAAAGTGAGAGCTGTGTCCTCATTCTTGGCAAAAAGTCAAACACATTTTCGGTGGGTGTCAGACTCCGCCAAGGTTGTAACTTGTCTCCAATTCTGTTTGTGATATTCATGGACAGGATCTCAAGGCGCAGCCAAGGTGAGGAGTGTGTCCGTTTTGGAACCTCAGAACTGCATCTCTGCTCTTCGCAGATGATGTGGTTTTGTTGGCTTCATCAGAACGTGACCTCCAGCGCACACTGGAGAAGTTGCAGCTGAGTGTGAAATGGCTGGGATGAGAGTCAGCACCTCCAAGTCTGAGGCCACGGTTCTCTACCGGAAAATGGTGGATTGCTCCCTCCGGGTTGGGGAGGAGTTGTCTCAAGTGAAGTGTTTTTTTCATATAATACAATTTATTTGCTACTATGTTGCCACCAAGGGACACACTATCAGTCATTTATCATGAATGCTCTTACTCTGTACTTGTGGCGAGCAGAATCCTCAGTAGCAGTATAGGTTTTTGCCACCGTCCAGGTAATCTGGGATGGCCGTTCAAAGGCCTCCAGCCATCTCTGTACCTCCTCCCTAGTGCTTAATTGTAGTTTCAAGGAGGCCCTGAAATTCCCCCGCCCTCCAGTGGCTCATGAGAACACACATTGTGTTCGTACCCCTCAGGGAAAAGTTGCTGTTTAAACAGATTAAATATAATTTTAGTAAATCAACATTATTTCAAAATGTAAACCCAACTGTCTTAACACAAATTTACAATGAACTATTTATAATAACTGTCTATCTTACTAGCTTTGAATAGCTGTCTATTTTAGTAGAACAAAGTAGAGTGTATACATAGCAAATTCAGTCCTATGAGTCTAGTCCCATGTACCTGAGAGAAATGTATTTTTTTTCCCTTATAAAATCATACCTCAATACAAAAACGGCTAATGCACGGTCAGACTGTAACTATGATTATAATAACTTGTGTTTAACAGTGAGTTACTCAGCCATCCAACCTCAAGATGCTCCAGTATCTCCAAATCATCTTGTTTCTCGCAAATATGACACCACTTAAATGGCATAGCTTCCTCCTCTCTCTCGTCTTCTTCCTCTCTCACCTCTCCTTCAGTAGTCTACCTTTATTGATATGAAAGTATAAATGTTAGACATGGTATCAGTTGGTCCAAACTCTCTATACCAACGTATGAATGAAGGTAAAGTATGAACTGACTTAGCGCCTATTGGCACTGCAGTCACAACAACATCGCTGGACGAGCATTCACGAGGGCTAGCATAGCTAGCATAGCTCGTCCATCGATGTTGGCGTGACTACAGTGCCGACAGGAGCTAGAATTGACTGTGTTGGGAACAGCTGAAAAACATATTCATATAACGTTATCAAATCATAAACATTAAGGTCTTAACGCTTGCAAAATTCGTATTCGTATAACTATACGTTAACAAAAGTTAATGTATTAAAGCTTGCTTACCATACGCTCCTCTCCTCAGGATGTCTTGACAAGAGCGAGCAGCAACGTTTCCCCGGCCAATCAGGCAGCGCTTCTTCCCGCGCCCCTCACCGGCCAATCAGGCAGCGCTTCTTCCCGCGCCCCTCACCGGCCAATCAGGCAGCGCTTCTTTTATGAATATTAATGAACCTTCCCCTTCCATCCTGCATTTCGGAAATTCGTGTCCAGGGTGACTCCCCGCCTGCGAATTTCCGAAATGCAGGGTGTGGGGGAAGTTTAATTGATATTCACAAAAAAGCGCTACCTGATTGGCCGGTGAAGGCAGGGGAAGGTTAATTAATATTCACAAAAAAGCGCTACCTGATTGGCCGGTGAAACGTTGCCGCTCTGACGTTCGCGTTGCTCCTGTCAAAGCACGTGATTCCTTCGTTGCCCTGACAATGCTTGGCTAGTCAGCTACGTCAGCTAGCACAAGTTATAACCGATCTTCGCCCATTACATCGGTATATTACACATATTTATCAAAACAACTACTTGTCCTATCTCTATATATTAATGTAGTTTCCTGACGAATCAGCGAACGTCATCTTTTCTTGTTTGTGCTTTCTTTTCATGACGCCTGCAGACAGCAGTGACGGGTTGACCCTCGTCTGTGCGCATCTCAGCACGTGTCTCGCCTTGTGCGTGTTGCTGCAGGCATCGAGACGTTCCTGCAGGTCGCACAACATGCCACCCCCAGAAGATGCTCCATAAGCCCTCTCAAAAACGGTGTAGTATAATCTCTAATGACAATAAGAACACATGCTGGGACTCTTTTTGACACCCTTTTAAGTAAAACAAAGACATAATTTTCGGGTTGAATTTTGCAGGTTGGGCTTCTTTAGATTTCATTTTTTCTTCAAAAAATGGGTTAATCTCCACTAGGATCGCTTAGTGTAAATAATTGATGTCCATAAGATGATCACTACTAGTTGTATTGACAGCTGGCAATGAAACAGAATTGTGTCAGGGGTATTTTAAAGGGGAAAAGAACGGGGAAATGTGAATGCCACTGATACACTTCAAGCACATGGTAAATTTTGGGGCTGTATTTGAATGAGCAATACGTTAGGAGCAATATTCATCAAACTGACCTGTAACAAAACTTCACATCGGGGCAGGTGGAGCGATCTGCGGAGGCATACACAGAAGAATCACCCTGCTCCTCCTGAAGGTCGTATTTGAGAGGGTTCAGTGCTGAAGATCTTTTGACACATCCGGGTGCTGCAAGGCCTCAGCACAAGTGAAGCGGTGGTGATGCTGGTTTTTAATGGTCACATGGAACAAAAACCCCTGTTGACTGTGGCGGTCATCAGATCTACAACGAATGGAACTGAAACAAGAGCATGCTACCTTGATTAAACAGTATGCAATCTCAAAATGATTGATATGGTATTATGATGTTGTTATTACTATGTTGAATGTGTTCTTTTCTGGAGATGACGAATGCCGTGTGTTGTGCTGGCATCTTCAGTCAACCTTAGAAGATAGAAATGCTTCATTACATTTTTGACTATTTAAACAATCATAAAACAAAGAACATTCATTTATCATGAATCCTCTTACTCTGTACTCGTTGTGGCGAGCAGAGTCCTCAGTAGCAGGATAGGTTTTTGCCACCCTCCAGGTAATCTGGGATGACCGTTCAAAGGCATCCAGCCATCTGCGGACCTCCTCCCTAGTGCTTAATTGTAGTTTCAAGGAGGCCCTGAACACCCCCCCCCCCTCCAGTGGCTCATGAGAGCACACATTGTGTTCGTACTCCTCAGGGAAAAGTTGCTGTTTAAACAGATTAAATATAATTTTAGTAAATCAACATTATTTAAAAATGTAATCCTGTCCTTACACAACTTTAGAATGAACTATTTATAATAACTGTCTATTTTACCAGCTTTGAATAGCTGTCTATTTTAGTAGAACAAAGTAGAGTGTATACATAGTCAATTCAGTCCTATGAGTCTAGTCCCATGTACCTGAGAGAAATGTCCTTTCTTTTCCTTATAAAATCATCTCAGTATAAAAATGGCTAATGCACGGTCAGACTGTAACTCTAATTATAATAACTTGTGTTCAACAGTGAGTTACTCTGAGCCACCTAACCTCAAGATGCTCCAGTATCTCCACATCATCTTGTTTCTCACAAATATGACACCACTTAATTGGCATAGCTTTCTCTTCTTCTTCTTCCTCTCGCACATCTCCTTCCTTCAGCAGCCTACCTTTATTGATATTGTAGCGAATTCGGGGGGGGGGGGGCAGCCAGGGAAGTGCCGCAGCCAGGACGCGAACCCGGATCGCTGCCACCTGAATTCGCTCCACTGGTGTCAGAAGTGGGATGGCGAGACCGTGAGGCCATCGGAATCGCGTGCGCCCAGAGGCGTGAGGGAGATATGAGGCGTGTGGGAGATAGGCTGAAGCGCGGGGACGCGCGTCCCGAAGGAGGGGGGGTGTAACGGATAAATAGACTCGCTAGCCCTTGGCTAACGGGTCGGACCCTTTGGTCGACTGGTTAACGTTGTGGTGGTGCGGGAGATCCGGGTTCGCGTCCTGGCTGCGGCGGTTCCCGGGCTGCTCCCCGGAGTCGCTACATATCAGCTCTCTGGGCGCACGCGCTTGGCCTCAGGGTCTCACCATCCCACTTCTGACAACAGGGTAGCGAATTCGAGGGGCACCCCGGGAACCGCTGTTAAATATTTACATTAATATTGTAGCGAATTCGGGGGGAAAACGCAACCACGAGAACTGCCTCGGCCGGGAAGCGAACCCTTGTCACCCGCTCCGCAGGAGGCATCGCTAACCGCTCAACTAACGGGTCAAGCCCGCGAGCCAGCGGCCAGCGTGTCCTCTTATCCATGCACGTTACAATATTCACATTTAGGGTTAACATTTATATTTAACATTTACATTTAGCATTTATATTTATATAATATAATCTATAATTTTGCTTTAATGCAGATCACCCTGAAAAAGATATTACAGTATTTTACATGAATTTCTCTCTGAATTTTAAAAACGTGACAGTTGAAAATGGTATTGCCTTTTTTATATTTATTTTATTTGGTAATGCTACACTGGTCTCTGAGACAAACTTCAGGGCTTAAAGAAAACATCCATGGGTGTGTAAGAACAATTGTTTTGGGTACATGAACGAGGCCCATTGTACGGAGAAAAAAACCCGACCGTGATGCTGAAATACCGGAATGATCCTTTAACCGAGTGCGTGCAGAGGAGGGGGCGTGGCTTATAAATCCTGATAACTGTTCGTCAATTAAAATCTTATAGTTGTGTAAATAAACCATGCCAACGAAACGCCGACAGTTCCTTACGCCAGCAGCGGGCACTTTAGCCCATTCAGCACATCTATAAGGTATACAGTACACCGTTATTACAGTGTTATTACGGCTGAGTCGGTTCTGAGTCGCCTCACCTGCAGCCCCGGAGTTTCTCTGGTGAAATGTGAAGGAGCGACACCGGAGGAGGGATGACAGGCCAGACCGAGACTGACATACCAGGTGAGACCATCCCCTGCGGACCAGATAACCTCCAGACTTCTGTTTTGGTAAAGGTGTTACCTCCATAACGACACGCGGGTATCATTCTGCACATGTGTGTGTGCGTGTGTGTGTGCGTGTGTGTGTGTGTGTGTGTGTGTGTGTGTGTGTGTGTGTGTGTGTGTGTGTGTGTGTGTGTGTGTGTGTGTGTGTGTGTGTGTTAAACCCGTTGCTATTTCCGGCATGCTGCTGCGACTTAAATGGCTATGTAGAGATGTGATCTACTACCAGGCTGGACTGGGATTAAGTCAGTAGGCGCAGCTGAAAGGACATTTAGTCGGTGTCTATTCCCTCTAAAACATTGAGACGTATCTTTGCCCCGCAACTCTTATAACAGAGGCGATGATTAATCCTCCAGGCTACGCAAATGAATAAATAATTTCTCATCAGAAACAGGAGCCGTATTCACGTTCGGGAAAAGCAATTTTGCTGGTAACATGCCTTGTAAATTCTGGCTGAAGAATGACCGTCCAGTGCAGATCTCGTGTGGGGGAGAACACACTGCCGTCATCACAGGTGGACACCCTATTTCAATGCATATTCATAAATATGCATAAATATTGAATGCCTCTTGTTCCCAGTCGTGATTATTTTATTATTCCTCTTTCACCTTCACGACTCTCTCTGCAGGCAATGGCAGACTGTTCATGTTTGGCGGCAATAGCTGGGGCCAACTAGGGCTGGGGTCAAAGCCCATTGCCAACAAACCTACGCCTGTGAAAGGTCAGCTCCTGGACATTTTATATTAACCTAACGCGAGTTTTGAAAATTGTGGTCACTGACAAGTCATTTGCCTCCCTTTCAGCCTTGAAGTCTGAGAAAGTGAAGCTTGCAGCCTGCGGGAGGGATCACACCATCGTCTGCACGTGTAAGTTTCTGGTCAAATAAAAGGGGCCTTCTCCTGAGCAGATCCTGCCATAGAAGGGTGTGGTTATCTACGTAACTCATTCAGGTGTTTATTGTTTTTCAGGGCGAGGGAGTGTGTATGGTGCTGGCAGTAACCAGGAAGGGCAGCTTGGTTTGGGCCACTGTAATGACACCACATACTTTGACTTATTGCATTCCTTCACTGACCATGCACAAATCAAAATGCTGTCTGCAGGATGCAACACCTCAGCTGCCTTGACAGGTCGGCGTGATGACAATGATTTAGCCTCATTTGTTAGTCAGTAGCATGCATTTAGCTTGCCCGGTCTCCAAATCCAGTGTGCACATGCATGTGACTGTTTGCAGGTTGGGTGTTTTCCCATGTTCTGTGTTTTGATGTTTGCCTTTAGAGGATGGGAGGCTGTTCATGTGGGGGGACAACTCAGTGGGCCAGATTGGTCTGGGGGAGGAGAGCTTTGCCCCAGAGCCTAGAGAGGTGACCGTGGGACAACGGGTATCATGGGTGTCCTGTGGATACCACCATTCAGCATTCGTCACGGGTACTGTGCACGTGATGCAACACAACACAACACAACACAACATGAGACAGCACACTTATTCATTAGTGCTCCTTTCCTTCTGGTGTAACCTCCTAAAGAGCAACGTTTAAATTCTACCTGGATGCTGACCTCTATTGTTTAATGATGCAAATAACAAATTTAAAAGACTGGAAGAGT
Organism: Lampris incognitus; assembly: GCF_029633865.1. Taxonomy (NCBI): domain Eukaryota; kingdom Metazoa; phylum Chordata; class Actinopteri; order Lampriformes; family Lampridae; genus Lampris; species Lampris incognitus. The sequence continues at coordinate 10,458,839 of NC_079221.1, read as the reverse complement.
GGCTGGGATGCCCCCCAAGCCCAGCAATACGTGCAACTTCCAGTTTCAAATGCCTCCGGTAGAGATCGGTTTACTCCGTTTACTGCAGGGCTCAGTGGGGACTGCGAGTGTCAGGTGCCAAGTTAACCGTATTACCTGTCGCATTACGCTCCAGAAATATTACGCACTGCTCGTTAAATGACGCACACAATCCGGATTTCAGTTTAACAAGTAGTTTTTGATCTTTGTATGAATTAGATAAAAGCGTCACCCGCACCAGAAAGTGAATGTATTACCCTGGGTGTTTGCTTTGGCCTCGGAGCAGAGGACGGAGACCTCTACACTTTCGGCGAGAGCGAGAACGGAAGGCTTGGGCTCTACCCGGAGCAACTGGCCAATCACAGAGTCCCTCAGCGGGTGCAAAGCATTCTGGGACGTGTCACCCGGGTGTCCTGTGGTGGAGAACATACTGCGGCGCTCACAGGTACGGCGCTGTATGTTACGCGGCGTTTCGGTTTATAAAGATTTGTTACGAACTGATTTACAGTTGGACACCTGATACAAGATCAGCGGAAGCGTTTAGCCCGCGTATTCTGAGGTGACGTTTCTCTTTTCTTTTCTTTTCTGTTCTCGCAGAGGAGGAGGTGTACACATTCGGCCGCGGTCAGCACGGCCAGCTGGGCCAAGGCACCTTTCTGTTCGAGGCGGATTTGCCAAAACCAGTCGAGCACTTCCGCAATGGTAGCGTCCGTCACGTCACGTGCGGGGAGAGCCACACCGCCGTCATCACGCGTAAGCGCTGAAGACAAAGACAGAATGTGGTGTAACGTGGCGGATAAGCTAACGAGTCGGATCCTTTAGGCGAGCAGGTAGCGATCTCACCCGCGGTGCGGGAGCTACGGGTTCGCGTCCCGGCTGCGGCAGTTCCTGTGGTTGCCCCCTGATGAAAACATTTGCTGTCATCATGCGGCTGGGTTTCCCCTGTCCTGCCAAATGATTTGTGACCTCCTGAGTGATAAAATAAAAACAGTGTCCTTTCTGACTAAATTAACTCTTAAGGTTTCTATTGATTTATCCTGACCTGAAGCAAATAGCAAAGCCGGAGGTGGGTATGTGGCCTGGTCGCTGCACTAGCGCCTCCTCTGGTTCTTTCAGAGTACAAACACTTGAATGGCAAACCCTCCCAATTCACTATGTCACCACCTCAGTCAGTCAGGAAACCCCCACCATGCAGTGCTATGTAGTGGTTACATGGATATTACACCTGGTGATTATCAATATGCCATTCAGCCATGTGTGATTTATTTGTCCTTGTCCGCTGCAGACCACGGATTTCTCCACACTTTTGGTGACGGCCGCCACGGGAAGTTGGGTCTAGGGGAGGAGAATTTCATCAATCAGTTCAGTCCAACGCTGTGCACGCGCTTCCTGAAATACGGCGTACAGTCGGTGAGTGTGGCGCATCACTCTGCATGTGTGAGGCGGAGTGAGGGAGTGACTGAGGGCGAGCGAGAGTAAACCACACTGAGCACATGAAAGTTAAAGAGATATGCTGAATGATGGTGTCGTTGTGCGTGGTTGCCATGTGTGTGTGTGTGTGTGTGTGTGTGTGTGTGTGTGTCCAGGTGACCTGCGGTGGCAATCACATGCTGGTGCTGGCCACACCCAGACCGCCCGAGAGCGAAGAGGTGCTGATGGTGGAGAATAGTGACGCTACAGAGTTCAGCTACACAGAAATACTTTTGGGGGACCCTCCCATCGCGCCCACCCCATCCACCGTACCCCATCTCTGGTCTCTCTCTGCCAGGAGCCGGCGCAGACAAAGGGTGAGGTCCTACATTTAAATACTCATATTTCATTTAGAATTCCACTCAACTTTGCTGTGCCCGTGATTTACTGGTGCAGTCCTTTGGGTCACACCTGCTACAAACATACAAAACATAGAATTGAACCCTACTATTACTGCCAGATTGATTGACAGGTGTCTTAATACAAGGAATAACACTAGAGAACAACTAAATCGGAGTTTCTAATGTTCTCTAGTGCTATAAATGGTTTGTTCACATCGCCAGTGGTTAAAGATTGGAGTAAAACAGACCCATATTTTCTATTATGATCAGTTGAGAAAGACAGGGTAGTAGTTGACAGTAGTTCTGTTAAATAACCAGCAGGGGGAGCTAGGTAGCTATCGTACTGATGACTCGGTCAAGCTGGTTTACCGTTTTGCTTTTTTTTGTGTGTGTGTGTTTTAGGAGAGTTCTGTGGAGCAGTTTGGGAAGATGTTTCAGAATGTCTCTCCTCTACTATCGGGTCTGCCCAACACATCCTCGCCATTGTCTAAATATGTCCCAAACCCTAAAACGTTATCAAAGGATATTAGAACCCCTTCATCGCCACCCGTACGCCAATCTATAGCCACTCCAAACCAACCGCGCTCTCTAAAATCTCTATCCAAATCCTCACAGAGTCCAGTGTTATCCCGCCGATACACCAGAGAAGTCACCTCTACCCGACCAGCCAGTAGAGCCTCTTCTACTACAACTTCCTCTAAATCTAATACCAGAAAGTCATCTTCTCCCGTGCTTTCCCCTGCGCTCACACCCAAACACAGCCCTACAGCCTCACCGTCACAAAAAATGACCGCCAAAAAGCCACTTCACACAAAGGCAACTGCCAAGAAACCCTTAAAGAACACAACCCCTCAAAGGGCCAGCCCTGCCAGACCCCCCAGTCACGTCTTCGACCAACATCCAAAGGAGGAAGAACAAAACGGCGTTCTGCAAGGTCCCGCCTCACCACAAACAGGTATTTCAAATCTGCAATTTAAGGCTGAAATCCGGGACGTTTCTGCATTGATAAGTCATTATTTTATCCATTTGAGACGTGATTAAACTGGCAGTGCTGTGAGATAGTTGGATGTAGGAGGCAGAGAGAAACAGATCTTTTGACACCTCTGGGGCTACAAACCAGGTGTAGCAGCCATTGTGGCTGGTGTGCCGTCAGCTCAGCAGTAAACAGTTCCCACCCTTGTAAAAATGGATGCTGGGACCAAAGCTAACACAGTCTAATGTATTACAAACTACATCAACCTATATGGGAACACTGTTGTACAGTAATATTGATTCAGTCAATCAAATCTTGCTTTATTCAGACACATAGGTCCATATTAAAAAAAAAAACAATAAAAATACAACACAGGACAAGAACATAAAAATATAGCTAAAACAGCAGTTCACAAGTCCACAGTGATTAAAAACTATACAGACATTAGTTCCAGTGTTTCCAGAAACAAGAGGAGTAGCTTGTGTCACTTTTTGTAGGCTCAGTTAAGAAGATTATAATTACATTTTTTGAATCAATTAATCGACACATGAATTTGTACATGAAATTCCTCAACACAGCATAAAAAGTGAGAATGTTACTAGTCACAAACACATGACTTGCACTTGTCCATCTTGGAAGCTTGAGCAAGACTCTGGATGCATCATCATTATATGCTACCTGCAGCTTTTTCATTTTTGCTTTGCTATAGTTGCTCCACAAGTGGGCAGTATCTAGTGGAGTACAGTAGGCCCCAAAAAGAGCAGTTTTAACGTCATCTGTACACATATGGAATTTGCGTGCCAGCATATTGGCTTGTCCATACGGTTTGTAACACTGGCGCTGCACATCATCATCATCATCATCACATAAATCACTCCTGATGATGTGACCCAGATATCTTATTCACCACATTTAGTGCTTGGTCTGCCATGAAGAATGAAGGAAAATTTTGCTTCTGATCCTCCTTGGTTTTAGCAATCATAACAACACTCTTTTTAGAGTTAAATTTAATGCCATGGTGCACACCATAACTTGAGCAGACTCTGAGCCGTTGCTGTACGCCAGCACTATAAGGGGACAGTATGACTAAGTCATCGGCGTACATCAGATGGTTAATAAGCCTATCCCCACCATACAGCCAGTAGAAATCCATATACTAACTATACATATACATATACATATACAAAGAACAGGTGACAGTATTCCACCTTGTCAGACCCCATAGGTCATCTAACTTACATGGTTGATTGTCATTGTCATGCCCACATCAGCATCACGTTTCAGTCTTTCCCTGTTTGGGTAGGAATGTGTTTGCCACTGTACCAGTGTTCAAAAACATTTCAACAGCAGTATACGGAGCCTGGAGAGTGTCTCCAGCCATGGTAAAGATGACTGGTAGTGTTATGGAACATGACCCCATGGTCCAGATGGATGAAATAACTGCTTATTAATGGAGAAATTCACGGATTTCAACTTCAAGAAACCTCCCTGGAGTCGCTTGATGTGATCATAAGCTGAGCTGTGATTTATCTTTTCACTGTCATCCAGTTATGCTGAGCCCAGTCACACAACACATCTCATCTTTTGTGTCTTTTCAGAAAGAGAATCTCCTCTGAAAGAAGTGATTGTTGACGATGCGGAGGAAAATATTTCAGAGAGAGAAGTCAGCTGTGACCCTTCGGTAAATACGGTGAGCACAGTGGCATTTGATAGTTGTTTGCGGCGTGATTTTTCTCTGATTACTTCAGAGAAATGCAGTACGTGCCCCAGTGTAGTAATGTAGTTGCTGTGGAGGCTGTGCAGTCTTGGTTTGGTTTGTGCACTCCAGGGCAGGAAGCGAAAGCGCTGAAGACTCGCAGACTTTTCCAGGAAAATGTGCACAGCTCAGCATGCTGAAGTATGTGTTTGTGACGCGTGTGCATGTACGTACTTGCGTGTTAGTGTGAGTCTGTGTGCGTGATTGTGGAAGCATTTTCCACTTGGTGAAACATTGAGGTGAAACGTTGAACCATCAATTTTAATTGAGTTTATTTTGTTCTTGGTCGCTCCAATTCTGTAACTGTCCCACTTTCTCTTGCTTTTCCAAGAAAGTGTGTAATGAATCTCCCCACTGTAGATTTAGAGATTAGGACTGTGCCTGCCAAAAAACAAAAGTTTAACACACTCACACACACACACACACACACACACACACACACACACACACACACACACACACACTCAATGATTTGGAAAAGCTGGCAGCAGTGTTGCCATATTTATCAACATTTCCGTAGCCTCTGCTCAACCACGCTGTGATGTCTCCTACATTTTTCTGTGTTTTAGTGGGGCATCGTAGACCCCAATACTCTTTTCCTGACTAAGCTGTGTTGGGAAATAGTGTTGTGTGTATTTGCACCTGTATTTTCTGCAGGCGTGCATGCACCCTTCTGCACCAGCAATCCATGCGTGCTCATCTGGGTGCTGAAATGTGTGAAAGAAAATAACTGACTGAAATCAATTTGAGAAATTGCATGAATTCAATTTGTTAAAAAACAACTTGTACTGGTGTGATAAAGATTAAGTCATGTAGCTGTTGCATACCCCCTCTGTGCACCCTAATTAGCCACATCATGTTTCTTCTTCTGTCCAAATGGAGAAACAAAGACCCATTCTCTGTGTCAGCCTGGTTTTCTCCTCCTCTGACCAACATCTGTTTATTAGCTGTCAGGACATTTTTACCATCATGTCAGCCTGCCATGCAGCCATTTGCCACGACACTCGTTCTAAAACAGAGCAATTCTGTCTTTTTGGCTGTTCTCATCTTTTTCGTGTACCGTTGGAGAAAGGAGCACATTATTAAATCAGAGGAATCTATGAGGCATGCGCAAAATATGAATGGATGCATTCAGTCTGAGAGTGTCTGCAATAACACTGGTAAATTTAAAAAAAAAATTCTTTCCTCCATTTTGGCCTTCCATTTACACTAAGCCGGTGTTTTCGATCAGCGAAAATGGAGCTTTTCAAAAATGCTTTCCGAAGTGGGTGAATTTAAAAATATAAAATAATAATAATGGTCCGGTGAAGTTTGTTGTTAGGAACTCAGGGAGGACCCAAACGCAGGACACACAGACAGGATATGGTGAAACCTGGTTTAATGAGCAGAGGGGGGCAGTATAATGTGCTATCAAACCGACAGAGTGCATACAGGTGGATAAAGAGTTTCAGATACAGTTCAGGTTACCTGGAAGTCAGCCCAGAAACACGCGACAGAGCAGGCAAGGGCCAGGCCGCAAACACAGAGTTAAAAGTTCAGGCAGCAGAGTTCACGGGGGGGGGGGGGGGGGGCGCGCGTCCGGGTAGCATAGCGGTCTATTTCGTTGCCTACCAACACGGGGATCGCCCGTCCGAATCCCCATGTTACCTCCAGCTTGGTCGGGCATCCCTACACACACGGTTGGCCTTGTCTGCCACCTCTGGTCAATCGGGGTGCCTATTCGGGGGGGACTTGGGGGAATAGCTTGATCCTCCCACGCGCTACGTCCCCCTGGCAAAACTCCTCACTGACAAGTGAAAAGAAGCGGCTGGCAACTCCACATGTATCGGGGGAGGCATGTGGTAGTCTGCAGCCCTCCCCGGATCAGCAGAGGGGGTAGAGTAGCGACCGGGACAGCTCAGAAAACTGGGGTAATTGGACAGGTACAATTGGGGAGAAAAAGGGGGGAACCCCCCCCCCCCCCCAAAAAGGAAATTTTACAAGGAGAAGAACGCTGGACTGACTAGGCAGCAAAACACAAGACAATCTGGCAAGGAGACAGGGAAGCCAGAGGAGTATAATGCTGAGGAGCCAGTCAGGGAATTGGAAACAGGTGTGGAAAACACAGGGTTGCCTGGTGATAAAAGCAGGGGTAGGAACTGAAATGACAAGACAGGTAAGAAAACCAGGTAAAGATAGTGACTGAACTAAGAACAGACACAGTCGTAACAAAGCCGAGGTTTTTGAAAAGCCTGACGTATGATTGTCATGTGATCGGCATAAAGCTGCCAGAGCTATCAAGTTGCATACGTGTGCCCAATGAAAGAGACTTAAATTTTCTATCGTTTTGGCGTTGTGATATGGATGATAAGCTTTTTGAAAACAATCAGAAAATGCTAGCCTGAACCTTCTACCCATTTTTGCCATTAGAACAGCTTTTTCAGGGCGGTCTATTCCGTTGCCTACCAACACGGTGATTACCGGTTCGAATCCCCATGTTACCTCCGGCTTGGTCGGGCGTCCCTACAGACACAATTGGCAGTGTCTGTGGGTGGGAAGCCGGATGTGGGTATGTGTCCTGCTCGCTGCACTAGCACCTCCTCTGGTCAGTCGGGGCGTCTGTTCGGGGGGAAGGGGGAACTGCGGAGAATAGCGAGAGCCTCTTACGCGCGACGTCCCCCTGGTGAAACTCCTCACTGTCAGGTGAAAAGAAGCGGCTGGCGACTCCACATGTATTAGAGGAGGCATATGGTAGTCTGCAGCCCTCCCCAGGTCGGCAGAAGGGGTGGAGCAGCGACCAGGATGGCTCAGAAGAGTGGGGTAATTGGTCGGATACAATTGGGGAGAAAAAGGGGGGGGGGTCCAAAAAAATAAACCCAGCTTTTTCAAATTTCTCCAGAGTAGTGTGGAGGGAGACCGTGGAGGTGCTCATGGTCTGCTGTTATATCCATACGTGGTGTTGTGTGCCTGAGCTGTTGGGGAAAGTGAAACAACCATCTGTTTTGCTGTTGATGTCTATGTTTTCATGGTGTAGTATGTCGCCCATAGTACTTCTTTTGTTCTCGTATGATCTTGTTTCATTTTTGTTCCTGTTTTGCTCCGATTCTTCCAGGAAAAGAAAAAAGGAAGAGCCACAAGGAGAGATTTAAAAGAGGCAGAGAGACCTGTTGAATCAACCCAGTCCAACCTGGAGGCCTCCACAGAACCTATGAGAAGCTCCAGCTCACAATCCATAAAGAATAAAGTCTTACTGCCGAAGAACCCAAAGAGTTCTAAAATACCCCAGGGAGCATACAAAGGCAAGGAGAACAGCACCAAACAGGTCAAGTCCTCAAAAAACAAATCTGAAACTGACAAACACGGTCAGAAAGAGCTCTCTCATATTACACCTGGGACACCAAAACACGATAACAGCAAACTGTCAGAATCAAACCAAAAAGCTCCCAGACATGTCCAAAGGATAGAGGCACACCAGAAAGTGCCTGAAGTGAGGGAAAGCACTTGGGGAATGGAAAATGTCAAAGAACCTGTTATAAAAGCCAGCTCTTTCACAAATAAACAACTCAAAGGGATCTCAAGATCCCCAGTAAGGGAGAAAACTCAGGCGTCACCCGTGGAAGTGGAAAGTCAATGTATGGAAAAGATATTGACTCACGCTGATGTCGGTGTCAATGGAGGTGAAGCGACCAAAGCATCTGTCAAAACAAAACGTCCGAATCTCAGAGGAAGTGAGCCACGGGAAGAGATCAGAACAGTGGAAGTCCCAAGTAAAACAGATGAATTCATGTCCTCTTCAACCCAGTTTCAAGACGAAGGGCAACAAATCAAATCTACTCCGAAAAAAGTTCAAAATAGACCACAAGGAGTAAAATCTGCACCAATAAAAGTTCAAAGCAAAGCCTTGGAATTAAAATCGTCACCAGTAAAAAGCAAATCAAAAGAAACTCTCGCTACAGCTGCTCAGGTTAAAAGCGTTAAACCCATAGGTGCTAAATCTACCCCTGCAAAGGTCAGAGGGAAACCCCATGTGGTTAAATCCACCCCGGTTGTTGTTCAAAGTAACCCTGAATATGGTACTCCAGTTAAACATAAAACCAAAGTAGATGGCCTAGAAAGTGAGTCAGCCGTTTCCACCGGTGCTTCTCAGAATATCAAAAGCAAACCTGTGGACGAGCAGGAATCATCTGAAGTTGGCAGCACTGAGCTGAAAGGAAAAAAGAAGGCAAAGGAATCAAAACCTAAAATAAAAGAGAAAACAAAGGCGGTGGACGGGGAAGAAAGTGTGATGAAAGTTAAAGCTGAACATTACAAAAAACAAATCAAACCGACAGAATTCACGCATAGTGACATCGAGGATGGTTTGAAGGACACACCAGTGAAGGTGAGGAGCACGCTAATTGAGGTTTCCAGTCAAAACTTAACCCATGACGGTAAACCCAGCGATCTGGTAGGGGACTTTACGAGCTCGCAGAACAGAAAGCGGACAGATGGGATTTCTGTCGCCGGTGGCGAATCTGAACCACAGGAAGAAGATTTTCTCATTTCTTCTGACAAAGATAGCAAAGATAGACCAGAAATCTTAGGGGATGATTCTTGGGGTGTGACTGAAGATAACAAGCCAAGGTTGGAAGAGGTTATCGCCAGTGCCGTCTCTCTTCTTCCGGCTGCAGCAGCCCTGACCGATGCCGTGACAAGCGCGAGGGATTTCCACTCCGACAGCGACACGGCGGCCACTTCTCTGGCATCGCAGAGATCCAGTCGAGCCGAACGCTTCACAAAGCAGCGTGCAATCATCCAACCTTCCTTCTCCTCTCCATCGCGTTCACTTTCAGCCTCCGAACCAAATGCGGTGGAGCAGAGCGGGAAGGCCAGCGATCCACCAGAATCCGGAAGTGCACAAACAGGAGACAGAAGCAGCAACGCCTCCTGGGATGACAACCCAAGTGACAGTGCCCCCTTGTCTGTTATGAGTGACAGGTCACAAGGTCAGACAGAGATAGGTGAGGGTGAGGGCAGCAAAGGCCAAAAGTCACAGACAGATGATGAAGACATTTCACAGACAGAGAGGAGCAGGGACAGCACTGACACGATGATTTCCCATCAAGATCACGATAAAGAGGAGGGTGAGGATAGTGAAATTAGCAAGGATCCAGACACAGAAGCAGAAAATGAGGGAGGAGAACAGGAGGATGAAGGAGAGGAGGGAGTAAGTGGGAGTGGTGTGGAGGATGAGGAGGAGAGAAGTGAAGGGAGCGATGAAAGCGATGTAGAGGAAGAAGAAAGCAGCAATTCTGTGAGTGGTGGAAAGGAGGAGGAGGAGGAGGAAACTAGCCAGGGAGAGGAAGGTGAGGAGGGAACAGTGTCTAGCTCTGACGGAGGAGAAGAAGAGGAGAGCGGTGAGAAGAGTTCCGACAGTGAAAGTGAGTCAAATGTCGAGGAGAAGGAGAGTGAGGAGGGAGAGAGTGACTCTGAAGCAAGCAAAACAGACAAGGAGGAAGAGGAAGGGGGGAGTGCGGATGAGTCGAGTGAAAGAGACAGTGAAGACGGGGAGGAAGAGGAAAGTGGTGGGGGATCGGTGAGTGAGAGTGAGGAGGGATCAGAGAGAGGGGAAGAAGAAGACGAGCAGGATGGTGAAGGCTGTGAAGACGCAGAGTCTGGGTCAGGCAGGAGTGAAGAGGAGAACAGTGAGGAGGAGGAAGAGAGGGAGAGCAGAACAGAGGATGAAGGGGATGACAAGGACTCATCCGAAAGCGAGGAGGAGGAGGAGGAGAAAGGGGAGGAAGAAGATAGTGAGGGTGAGGAGGAGGATGCGGAGGATGATGGGGGGACAGGTGAAAGCGAGGCAGAGGGAGCGGAAGATGATGATGATGAGAAACAGGATGAAGACAGTGGAGGGGATGAAGAAGATGAGGGAGATGTGGAAGGTGAGGCAGCTGAAGAGCAGGCTGAAACGGATGAGGAGGAAGAAGAGGAAGATGTCAACGAGGAAGAGGAAAGTGAAGCTGAAGACAAGGTTGGTGAGGAAGAGGAGGAGGAAGAGGAGCGAGAGGAAAAGAGCAATAGAAAAAAGGAGGTGACAGATGAGGGTGAGGAGGAAGAAAAAGAAAGTGAAGAGGGTGAGGAGGCAGAGGAAGAAGGCAGAGAAGGAAATGAACGAAAGAAGGAAAATATAAAGGGTTATGAAGATGCAGGGGTAGAGACTGATGGTGATGATGAGGAGGAGGAAGAGGAAGCAGTTGATGTAGAGGAAGATGAAACAAAGACTAACAGTGTTATGGCATCAGAGGATGGTGAAGATAAGAAAGAAAATTACATTAAAGAAGAACGGGAACATGGGATGGAACGTCAGAGAGGAGATCCGGAGGAAGAGGAAAACGCTGAGGGGAAGGGAGGAGAGGATAAGAGAACAAGTGGCAAGGATGAGGAGGGAGCTGACAAAAAAGAAGATGCCAAGGTGGAGAAAGATGACATTCAGGATGAGGGAAAAGAAGATGAGGAGGGAACGGATGAAGATGACGAAGAGGGAGATGAAGAGGAGGATGAGGATGAGGGAGTAGAAGAAGATGAGGAAGGAGAGGATGAAGATGACAAAGAGGGAGAGGACGAGGAGGGGGAGCACGAAGGAGAAGAAGAGGGGGAGAACGAAGGAGAGGATGAGGGAGAAGAGGAAGAGGAAGAGGAGGACAAATTTACAAATGTTGTACAAACTGAGAAGTTGGTTGAGGCTGAACTGGAGAGTGAAGAAGAGGAGGAAAGTGAGGAAGAGAACGAGAGAGAAAAAGGAGACAATCCGGCAATGGAAAGGGAAGAGGAAGCGGAGGAGGAAAATGATGAAGAGGAAGAAAAACAGGAGAAACAAAAAGAAAAGGAAAATGTAGAAGAAGAGGAAGACGTGGGGGAAGAAGAAGAGGAAGAAGAGGAGGAGGAAGAAGAGGAACAAAAAGCAGAAAAAGAGGAGGAGGGAGATGATGAAGAGGAAGAAAAGCAGGAGAAACAAAAAGAAAAGGAAAATATAGGGGAAGAAGAAGAGGGGGAAGAAGAAGAGGAAGAAGAGGAGGAGGAAGAAGAGGAACAAAAAGCAGAAAAAGAGGAGAAGGAGGGAGATGATGAAGAGGAAGAAAAGCAGGAGAAACAAAAAGAAAAGGAAAATATAGGGGAAGAAGAAGAGGGGGAAGAAGAGGAGGAAGAAGAGGAGGAGGAAGAAGAGGAACAAAAAGCAGAAAAAGAGGAAGAAGAGAAGGAGAAGGAGGGAGATGATGAAGAAGAAGAAAAACAGGAGAAACAAAAAGAGGAAAATAAAGAGGAAGAAGAGGAGGAAGAAGAAGAAGGGGAAGAGGAGGAGGAGCAGGGAGATGAAGAAGAGGAAGAAAAAAACAAGAAACAAAAAGAAGAAAAGGAAACTAAAGAGGAAGAAGATGAAGAGGAGGAGGAGGAGCAGGGAGATGAAGAAGAGGAAGAAAAACGGGAGAAACAAAAAGAAATTGAAAATAAAGAGGAAGAAGAGGAGGAGGAAGAAGAAGAGGAGGAGGAAGAAGAAGAAGAACAAGAGGACCAAAAATCAGAAAAAGAAAATAAAGACGGAGAAGAAGACGAAGAGGAAGAAGAGGGGGAAGAGGAAGAAGAAGAGGTGAAATCAACCAAAGAGAAAAAAAGAGACGTTCAGAGTTTGCCTCCTAAAGTCATTCTCAGAGAGGATAAAGAAAAGCAGCAGAGAGAAAAACCTCAACCAGCTGCCAGAACTAAACTGCAGACTTCAGGGCGGAAACAAGGTGGCGGCTCTCCGGACTCCCAACAGTTCTGGAACAATGTTCTGCCTCAGTATCTGGACCTACAGTGAAATAAAAAAGTCCAGTTCACAGCCGCACTTTTACTAAAACCTATAAAACGACAAGATGGATGGCAGAGTTTACAGGAGCCGGAGAGAGAAGTCGACTTTCATATGTAGCATTGGTGCACAGTAGCAGGAAGACCCAGAGGTCCGACAGAAAGTCCTACAAATTGGAGGTTGCTAACCTCGCGAAGCCAGCCTAAATCTTGTGAGCTAAGTTTTCGTTATGTGTGTTATTAGTCTGGAAAGCGTCCATTGAGAGTCGAGTGAGTCCGGCACTACGGGGAGCGGTCTAGATGATGGAGCAATAAGCAATTTAAAGCTGAAGCTTTGCTAGAGCATAAACGAGTGAAGTGAAATTCCTGGGCTGGCTTTGTGAGGCTAGAAGGTTGCAGGTTCAACCCCGATATGCCAGTGTTTCCAGCTACATATGTGGGTCCTGTCAAAGTGTCCTTGTTTAAGACACCAGACCCAGACCTGGTCCATCATTTTTAATACGCTCTAGAATAGTGGTTCTCAATCAGGTCCTTGGGTACCACCAGTACTGTTGGTTTTCTATTAATTACATTAACCTGTTGCTCCAGTAACTCCAGCGTTCTTATCTTGTTCAGCCCTGGAACAACAGGGGAACTCTATGAACTACCTGACAGAATAGAAAACCAGTGCGGTCCCTGAGGGAAGTAGTTGAGAACCAGTCATCTTGTAAAACATCACCTTAAAATGTAAATGCCTATAATGTAAACCTAAATCAGACTTACGACGTAATGAAATGAAAATATCGGTCGGTGTGGATTGCAGAACTTCATGACGTTTCCATTCACCGCTGTTACTTAACTCCTTGACTTTTGTGAAGTTGAACCAAAGATATGGTTTCATGATTCTTTTTAACTTATAAGTATTGTCATCATAAATGTGACTGCTGTTTTCCATGGTCTTATTGGCCTACATGTGTTTTGCGCTTCTGACGTTTAATGGTTGCCTTGTCTTTCTCCAGATGTTGAATGTTGTATTTTATGGATCTGGTCGTAGCTCAATCAAGATTTTCTTGCGTATTGTAGAGAAGATAGTTACACACTTGTTGTTTTGGAGCTTCACTATATCTGCCTCATGTGGAAGAACAAGGCAGGTTGTGGCTTAAGGGCAGAGATAAAACAGAACCAGAGGACCTTTACCAACAAATAGTACAGCAATAAGTAAAACTCAGGTTTAGCCATGTCTTATTGTTTGGCAGTGGGGAAGGTACAGACACAACAGTGCTGTTGACTGATTCTGAATGAATCTCTGGGATTTGAATACCAGTGCAATTGTCCGTATAACCATGCAAATCCTGATCCCTGAAAGTGAGAGATCGGATCAGTATTCCACAAATTTAATGGCGTCCATAAATCTGGTGTCCGTAAGTTAAACAAGAAGAACAGTCTTCAGGGTTGTTGCTTTAAAATTCAGTACATAGGCCTATATGTCTTTATTTTTATGCGTATGCAACAAGAAGTTCACTATCTTAATGCTGGACTGCCCACAATAGTTACTAATGGCTGCACTTAATGTGTCTGGGTAGAAGGGGGGGTTTCACAGATGGGGTTTTATAGCAATGAAGAAGTGTTGAAATCTTAAAAACTACAATTAATTCCATATATACACATAAAAAAACACTTAACGACTTGTTCTTATGTAAACAACAGTTAAACAAGGAAGGAAAAACACAGAGACAGGCTTACATTCCCCAAACTGACTTTAACTGCCACTTCAAAAACAGGGGTAGGCCAAGTCTTCAGAGCCGGGTGGGGACAGGTAGACCATGAAAGAGATGGGTAACAGGGTTTGTCCCATTGTCCCAGTCCTTGTTTGACCTTAGAGGAACATTTTGTGCCCTAGCCAGCAGGCATCACAGCTGGGTGCATGATTTATGTAATTACTGATTGAGAGCCCGGTGCACAGTTGCTTAACACACCTTTCCGGTTCCTTGTAAGGACGAAGAACACTTCAGCTCCTTCATGTGTGGACTTGCTGCTGTACAAACTTCAGAAAGATGACAGCCTGAGTTATTAATCAATTAACCAAAGATTAGTCTTTCACCAACCCTCTACCTTCACTTAAGGCTAGGGTAGGCAATTTATTGTAGATACATTTTTGTTTGTTGAAATTGGCTTTACATCCCGACAGCAATCAATAAATCAAATGCTTTGACGAAAGAAAGAAAAAATCCATTATCTGTGGCTTTTGCAGACCTGCAATAAGCCCGTCCAACCATTTCGTGTGGCCCACATGAAACGATTGGACGGCCTCCCTGCCTGTCTACATACCTACCTGCCTACTTGCGCCCACTGTGCCCGTGCACTCATTGCACGTCACCAGAGACTTCCACAAGGCTAGGCAAGGCTAAAGCTAGCAAGCTAGTCACACAGGAATGGCAGAGAAAGTACAGTAGTCAGGCAAGGGGTGTTCATGTGTTTTGGGGGAGTGGCTTTGGAGGGAGGCCTGAAGAGGGGCTGGGATTTTCTCAGTTGGACACTTTCAAAATCTAGCTTACTCTTGCTGGTTTCTCCAAAGTTGCCTACCCCAGCTTTAATTCTGTGTGTGTGTGTGTGTGTGTGTGTGTGTGCGTGTGCATGTGTGTGTGTGTGTGATATTCATATTGTGAAATGCTGCGTTTGTTGCCTGATCCATCCATCCATCCATCCATCTATTATCCATACCGCCCATCCTGCTCTCAGGGTCGTAGGGGATGCTGGAGCCTATCCCAGCAGTCATTGGGCGGCAGGCGGGGAGACACCCTGGACAGGCCGCCAGGCCATCACACAGGGCCCACACACACAGTCGTTGCACTCCATTTCCATATTCAATCTGACATTAGCTCCACTCTGACCAATTTCCGCGGGGGGGGGGGGTTCGATTTGCCCTAACCAAACACTAGAGACCAACGTATCCGCCTGAATTTAACATCATTTTAAGTCAACACCGCTGCGTAGCCATGCCAATATACTGGTTTTGCTGGGGTTTTAAGAGTGGAGCAGAGCGAGTTAAAAACAAACTACATCGCCGGGCGAAATATGTTTAATCGGTTTGGTACGGCCTCGACAGCGACGTCTCGACATTGTTGTTATTACTCCTCCTTGGTTCCGCTGCACAGCTCGACAACGCTTGCCAACAACGTTAGTCCCGCCCGTGGCGCTGATTGGCTAATTGCTAGTACCCCCGTGGCGCTCATTGGATAATCGCTTTTTCAACCGGGAAACCGCTGGTTCATGTCATGATGCCATGCAGACCGGAATCAGTCAACTCGGCGGATTGGGCGAACTCAAAGGTCTGGACCCAAGCAACTGTGTTTGCTTTACGCCAGACTTAACGGGACCCCTGGCTTCCACAAAGCTCCTCTTTAGACTCGTCTGTTCACAGAACATTATCCCCAAAGGCCTTGGGGGGGGGTGGTGGTCATCAATGGGCTTTTTTTTTCTTTTTGCAGATGTGAGGCGAGCGCAGACGTTCCTCTTAGTTAGCAGTGCTTGGTGCCTTGGAAACTCTCCCATGCCGTCCATTTTGCCCCGTCTCTGTCTTGTTGTCGAATCAGGAACGATGACCTTAGCTGAGGCCAGAGAGGTCTGCAGTTCTTTAGGTGTTGTCCTGTTCTGGTTTTTTTTTCTTCCACTTACTAGATGAGCTGCCACTACGCCCTTGGAGGAATTTTGGCAGGCCGGCCACTCCTGTGAAGATTCACCACTGTTCCAGGTTTTCTCCATTTTTAGACAATGGCCCTCACTGTGGTTCGCTGGAGCCCCAGAGCCTTAGACATGGCTCTGTAACCCTTTCCAGGCTGATGTAGCTCACCGGCGTTTTCCCCTCATCTCTTCTGGAATGTCTGTTGATGGCAGCATATAGTGTGCTGCTTGTTGAGACCTTGCAGCCTACCTAACGCCGGTGGGAAGGTTTTATACAAGTCCTGTTTAGATTCAGCGGGACTGGCAGGAAACAAGCCTGTGTGTGTCTGCTCTAACTGGAGCCAATGATCAATTACATTTGCTTATTGAATAACTTGGTTGTTGAATAACTAAGGGGCAAAATACTTCACTTAGTTTACTTACAACTTTCACACAGGACCAGTTGGTATGGGATAACTTTTTTTTGTTAAATAAATAAAATGATTTTAAAACTGAGTTTTGTTGTTTACCCGAGTTGTCTTTGTCTTATATTACATTTTGTGTGAATATCTGAAACAAATAAATGTGACGAATATGCAAAAATAGTGGAAATCGGGAAGAGGCAAATACTTTTTCACAGCACTGTACACGCACACACACACACACACACGTATACTTTTTATCTACTCTCTCTCTCTCTCTCTCTCTCTCTCTTTATATATATATATATATATATTTATATATATAATCATCATCATCATCATCATCGGCGGTCACTCGGGGTCGAGTATGACTGTCCTCCTTCTTGGTCCTTGTGGGTCTTCAGGTGGGCGAAGAGGCCGATCCTGGAGCTGCATATTTTGGTGCAGTGTGGGCAGGGGTGGGTGGTGGTAGTCGTGGGATTGGTTTGGGCCTTGTTGGTGGAGACTCCCTCCTTCCTGAGTCTGCGCTTGTCTTCTGCAGCACGGTGGAGATCATTATTATACAGTGCAGCTCCTTCCCGGACAAGTTTTCTCCAGGTCGCCCTGTTGGTTACTGTGTCCTCCCAGGTCTTCGGGTCTGTGTGGCATTTTTTGATGCTCGTTTGGATGTTATCCTTGTACTTTTTCTTTTGACCTCCCGGGGCACCTTGTCCTGTGAGAAGCTGGGAGTATAGGACTTGTTTTGGGAGGCGAGAGTCAGGATAACATGGCCAGTCCATCTGAGCTGGTGTTGTGCGACGGTGGCAGTGACAGCGGGAATGTTAGCCTCCTCCAGGACGCTGGTGTTGCTGCGTCTATCTTCCCAGGTGATCTTGAGGATTTTTCGGAGGCACCTCTGATGATGTGCCTCTAGTGCCTTCAGGTGCCTGCTGGATGTGGTCCAGGATTCTGATCCGTACAGTAGGGTGGGCAACACTACCGCTCTGTAGACCAGAATTTTTGTCCTTGCCTGGAGGTCGCGGTTTTCAAAGACCCTTTTCCTCAGTCTTGAGAAAATCCCACTGGCACAACTGAGGCGGTGGTGTATTTCCTCATCAATGTTAGCTTTGGAGGATAGGAGGCTTCCGAGGTATGTAAAGTGGTCCACATTTTCCAGTCTGGTTTTGTCAACATAGGTAGTTGGGGGTGGAGCAGGGTTATTTGTGTTGGGTGGTGTCTGGTTGAGGATCTGGGTCTTTTTTATGTTAAGGGCCAGACCAAGCTGCTTGTATGCCTTGGCAAAAGCATCCAGAATGCACTGTAGGTCCTCCTCTGAATGGGCCACGAGGGCATTGTCATCAGCATACTGCAGCTCCATGATGGATATGGTGGTGGTTCTGCTTTTAGCCCTGAATCTGTTGATGTTCGGGAGTAGTCCGTCAGTTCTGTACATGATTCTGACTCCTTGTGGCAGGTGTTTTACCCATAAGATGGAGGATAGCAGAAATGAAAACGGAGAACAGGGTAGGAGCAAGGACACCGCCCTGCTTGACTCCAGTGTGAACCCTGAAGGGCTCCGTCTCATCTCCACTGCCACTGAGTGCTGTGGCTGACATATGAAAATACACACACACATATACACACATATATATATATATACATACACATATATACATACACACATATATATATACATACACACACATATATATATACATACACATATATACATACACACATATACACACACATATATACATACACACACACCCATATATATATATACACACACATATATACATACACACACACACACACATATATATACACACACATATATACACACACATATATATATATACACACATATATACACACATATATATACATATATATATATTGTAACGCACATGGATAAGTAAACACGTTAGCCTTTGGCTAGCGTGTCAGACCCTTTAGTCGAGCGGTTAGCGATGTCTCCCGCGGTGTGGGCAATACAGGTTCGCGGTCGCCCCCCGAATTTGCTACAATACACACAAATATATATTTATTTACACACACACACACACACGTGTGTGTATATTTTGTGTAGTTTAGCTGCACATCCCTTTTTAATACTCTTACCATTTGTAACTAAAAAAGTACAGTTATTTTACACTAGGAGACCAACATGTAGCCGTGACGGCTCCTGTGTGGAAAATGTAGAAAAACGTGCTCCTCCTGGGCCTCCATTTTTGGGTGTGTATAGTTCGGAATAGGCACAAGGGAATGAATGTAGTCCACTAGGGCGAAAGAAATGTGTGTTACACGTGTGTTACACGTGTTACATGTAGTGATACATGTAGTGTTACGTGTTACATGTAGTGATACATGTAATGATATATGTGTTACATGTGTTACATGTAGTGATACATGTAGTGTTAAATGTGTTACATGTAGTGATACATGTAGGGTTACATGTGTCTATATGTAGTGATACATGTAGTGTTACGTGTTACATGTAGTGATGCATGTAGTGTTACATGTGTTACATGTAGTGATACATGTAGTGATACATGTGTTACATGTAGTGTTATATGTAGAGTTACATGTGTTACATGTAGTGATATTATAGGGCAAAAAAATCACATATAATCATGTCGCAAATGCCCCATCCCTTCCATCCTTTTTACAATCCGATGTGCACGATTCCCCGGCCGTGCACGCGCTTCCGGCTAGGCTAGGCCTCTCTCTCTCTCTCTCTCTCTCTCTCTCTCTCTCTCCTCTCTCTCTCTCTCTCTCTCTCTCTCTCTCTCTCTCTCTCTCTCTCTCTCTCTCTCTCTCTCTCTCTCTCTCTCTCTCTCTCTCTCTCTCTCTCTTGCTCTTGAGGAAACTCCTGCCGTCCGTCTCTTCTCTTTGTGGAGCAAGAGGCGGGTCTTTGGAAAAGTAGGAATGCGCTGGAAGTTTTCCTGCAGGCTGCCTCCACATGTTGAAGAGTGAATATGGACATCTGGCCGCTGGTCCTCGTGTTCGTCCAGTTCTGCTCCTGCTCGGGTTATGAAGGTAGGACCAACTGGCAAGAGCCCAAATTCACTCATTTCACCATTTAACCCTCATTGCGTCCAGAATGGTTCTGAAACAAACGGCCTCTTTTTCTTCATTTTTGTTTTCCGGAAAAGTATTTAAAATTAATAATATAGGCTTGAGGGAGCTTTACTCGGTCTTACCTCGGAGCTTTGGCTGTTCGTGCTGCGGGGCAAGACGCACGGAAAGCCTCTCATGTGAGCCGCAGATCTCCGGTGCACCGCATTTCTGTTTACGTGGAGGGGG